>NW_024105171.1:11378-53845 GCF_003945595.2 Pipra filicauda | reverse complement strand
GTGGTGTCCCGGAGGTGACTTGGGAATCCCTAAAATTAACCCAGAAATTCCCGGGAAGGGGCAGCGCCGGCGTGGAGTGACCTTCGGAGCCGATGCAGCGCTGCCTGGAGAAGCTGTGGCTGCCCCGTCCCTGGAGGTGTCCAAGGCCAGGCTGGACAGGGCTTGGAGCAGCCTGGGATAGTGGAAGGTGGAAATGGATGATCCTTGAGGTCCCTTCCAAGCCAAACCATTCCACGATTCCATGATTTCAGTCTTTAGATGATCTGCAGGAGCTCAGGGCTCACAATCTCCTGGATCTCCTCTTCCCAGAGACTCACCAGCCTGTGGCTGTTGTCTCCTTCTCCCTCCTGGAAGGTTTTGCTGCTCTGTGGCAGTGGAGGCTGGGAATGGGGCATTTGATGGGATTCCCTCTGGAACAAGGATTGTGACCAGCTGGGGTGGAAGGATTGGAATTCCCTGCCAGAATCCCACCCTTAGTTTTTATCTCATAGCCCAGATAGGGAATGTATTGGAGGGAGAAGTCCCAAAACATGGGGAGAAGATCCCAGTTCATCCCTTTTTGATGGTCTGATGTGGAAGTACAGCAGGATTAGCATTCCCAGTATTCCAGAAATAAATTATCTGCCTTTGAATTGACACTCACGGGGCTGTGGTTTTTATGGCCAAACACATTCCCAGGTTTCCCAATGAGTTTGTTACAATTCCCTGGGACCCGTTTCCCATCTGAGCCCTTCCTGTCGTCACTGCTGTCCCGCTGGGAATCGACTCGCTCCCGTTTCCTTCCCACAGCTCTTCCCGGTGTCCCAACGGCGACTACTGCTCCAACAGGCGCTTCCAGAAGAAGCAGCATGCGGATGTGGAGGTGATCCTCACCGAGAAGAAGGGCTGGGGGCTCCGAGCTGCCAAAGACCTGCCATCGTAAGCTCTTCCCACGGCCTTTTCCCGCTCTTTCACTCCCTCCCATAGGGAAAAAACGTGCCTTGTGGGTTCCTTCTTTCCCTGACACTGCATTTGCTGAGGCTTGTTGAGAAAATCCTCCTCCACTGGGGTTATTCCGTGTTTATTGGTGGTTTTTTCCTAAGCCAAGGGGTGTTTCTCCCTCTTGCAGCAACACCTTTGTCCTGGAATACTGCGGGGAAGTGCTGGATCACAAGGAATTCAAGGCTCGGGTGAAGGAATATGCCCGGAACAAGAACATCCACTATTATTTCATGGCCCTGAAGAATGATGAGGTGAGACAGGGATTGCTGGGCTTGGCTTTGGGAGAGTCTTCCCGGGCTTTGTGGGCAACACCAACTGCTTGGGAATGCGCGGAGCAACGTCCTGGATCCATTAGACACGTTTTCCTAAGGAAAGGAGACTTCGTGCCTTACTTTTTTTAACCCATTCCTCAGTTTTCAACCTGTTCCAACAAAATTCCAGCAGCTCAGGTGTATCCCAGGGTCCTTAGGGAGGAGAAATGGTCATTCCAAAGGAAAGGATGGATTGTGGGTCATCCCTTCCACGTGAAGGGGAGAAACTGTGTCCTTAGGAAGATGCTTCAAGCCCAACTCAACCTTCTTGGATGCCCAAGTCCACCAAGGAACCACATTTCCTTTTCCATTAAACCCCATTATATCAGGATATTTTTAGCTGGCAAAATCCCTACGGGCAGGAACGTCATTGGAATATTGATATATGGGATATTCCTAAAGATTTATCATAGTTTAAACTCTGTGGGATGTGGAGCTGCTGCCTTGGGCCCTCCCTGGATAAATAGGAATTAATCTCATATTCCACTTGTCTCTTCTTTCAGGACTTTTTTGGGTCTGAGGAGTTTGAGAATAAATGAGCTAAAAATACTCTTTTTTTCCCCCCCCTCTTTTTTCTTTACTGTTTTTTTCCTCCTTTCCCTTCTTTTTCCCTTTGTTTTTTCCTTTTTTTTTTCCCTCTTTTTTTCCCCCAAATAATCATTTTAGGGTTTGTTCTGTGTGATAATAAGGGGCACAAAGGAGGGTTTTCCTTTCTAAAAGGAACATATGGAAGTTGAGTGATCCAGGAGATGACTTTTCCCTTGGAGTACAGTGCATGTGGCAAAAAATCTTCCAGAAATCTCTTGTGCTGCATATCCAAGGATCAGGAACATTAAAAATCCAGGATTCCCATCCAACTGGAGAACTCTACCAGGAAAATTAAGAGCCATGTTCCTTTAATGCTCTTTTTTGGGGGGCATTAAATCCTAATAAAATCCTAATAAACCCCATTCTCCAACCCAAAGAAATTGCAGGAAGAGGTGATTATTCCTACGTGGGTTGTGTTTGTCGCTGTTCCGGTTCCTATTCCCGGGAATGAGCCTGTTTTCCTGGATTTCTCCTTTCTTCCCAGATAATCGACGCGACCCAGAAGGGGAACTGCTCCCGCTTCATGAACCACAGCTGTGAACCCAACTGTGAGACACAAAAGGTAAAAACCCGGAGCAAATCCAGGGGCTTCTCATTCCCACTGCCCCGTGGGAAGCGTTTTTCCTTCGTGTCTGTGTATTTTGGGATTTTTCCTTGGAGTCACTGAGGTGAAAACCGCGTTTGAAACGGGGAAGTCGCCCGGTCACGGAGCGAGTTTGAAATCCAGTGATGCTGTTCCAGGGGTTAGTCCGGTCAGTTGGAGGCAAATCCCGGTTTTTGTCACGTAATAACTCTTGGATCTTGCTTTTTCCACAGTGGACTGTGAACGGGCAGCTCCGGGTTGGATTTTTCACCACCAAACTGGTGCCGTCGGGCTCGGAGCTGACCTTCGATTACCAGTTCCAGAGATACGGGTGCGTCCCTGCTCCGGGGGATTTCCTGCAGAATTCCCTTCCCTGCTTCTTCCTCTGGCTAATTATTAATCAGCGAAGCTCCAGACTTCGCAATATTCCTTAATAATTCCTCTTTTCCCCCTCCCATCCCTGTTTTATGACTTTGAAATCCCTGAGGAGCTGTAAAAGCCTCCCAGGTGACACATCCCGTTTTCCTGGCCTGGGATTTGGATCCCTTGGCTAAACATGAGCCTACAATTCCTATCTTACTGTTTTTCCAGTTGTATGGTGGAGTAGAACTTAAGGATCACCCTTCCTTTTCCCTCTGGATCCTTCTTCAGGCTCCTCCTGGAAGCAGGAGAATCAGAAAGGAATTTTTAATTGCATTTTAAAATGATTCCTCCTTCCTGGAAGATCCTGGAGTTGAACTTTCCTGGTTCTTTCTTCTTGTGCTGTTCCTCCAGTGGATTCTGCACATTCTCCCAAGGAATTATGGAATATAGTTTGAAGTGGGTGATATTTCAAGTAGGAGTTACAGAGGTTTGGGGAAAATGTCCTGAAGATAAGAGAATTTATTAGATTTACAATTATAATTATTATATTAAGTTATATGGAATATTTTAATATATAAATGATATACATTTATATATCGATTTATCTAATTAATTTAATTTTATTTATAATTATTATATTTATTCTCCATGGCTGTACATCCATGTAAAAAAAAAATTCCATGTGAATTTTGCTGTTTCCTTGAATCCTCAGCTCATTCTTTAGTCTCTGTTTTGTATGGTTTTGAGCTATAAAATAAGAGAAATGAGCTATAAAACGCTGTAAAATGCAAGCCTTTCCTAGTGGATATATAATCCTGATTATATATTCCTTAGGAGAAGGAATATATTGATTTCCATGTGGGATAAGAAGCTTTCAGACCCACCAGCTCCACCTTTTCCTTTCTGGTTCTTGGATCTTGGCCTGGAAGTGCCCCAGGCTTTGTTTTCCAGCTGAAACAACACGGGATCATGGGAGTTCTGTAAGGAATAAAGGCTGGATTTGAATATCCAGTGCCCTGAAAGGCTTTTCCATGCAGGGACATTCCCATTTCTCCTGAGGATGCTCTGAAAACCGGGTGGAAAACTGGCTGGGGGTGGAATTGAGCTGGGATTAAACTGAGTTTTGTGTCCCCTCCCCCAGCAAAGAGGCTCAGAAATGTTTCTGTGGCTCCTCCAACTGCCGGGGGTACCTGGGAGGGGAGAACAGGGTGAGCATCCGAGCGGCCGGAGGGAAGATGAAGAAGGAGCGCTCCCGGAAAAAGGACTCGGTGAGTCTGCTGCTCCCAGGAATCCTGGAGCTCGGGAAAACCCTCCGGGATCACGAAATCCAGGCTGGCAAGGCCATTCCTAAACTGTGTCCCCAAGTGCCACGTCCACAGAGCTGTTCAATCCCACCAGGAATGGCGGCGCCGCCACCACTGGACAACCCTTTCCATGAAGGAATTTTCCCGATATCCAACTTAAACCTCCCCTGGTGCAGCCTGAGGCTGTTTCCTCTCGTCCTATCGCCTGTTCCCTGGGAAAACAGGACTCCTGAGGACCTCAGGGGTCAGGCTTTTCCACGGATGTGTCATCAAAGGTTGGACTTGATGCTCTTGGAGGTCTTTTCCAACTCTATGGATTTTGTTTCACGAGGTCCCTCAATAGTTGGGGCTTTTCTTGGATCTTTAGTTAAATCCATATTTTCTTTCACTCTGTTATTTATCCCAAAGCTCCACCCAAGAGGGGCTTCCACAGGTCCAGTATCTGCTCATCCATAACTAAAATCCACTAAATTCCACGTGGCTTTAAAAATTTGGTTTGTTTTCCATGATTTTTTAACCATCGGTGAAAGATGAACAATCTTGGCCTCAAGATTCAGGACATTCCCTGAAATTTGGCAGCTGGGAGGACACGGAGTTTTCCTGTTTCCAGGTGGAATTTGAGTCTCCCAATTCCTTTGGCTTAAAGGCAATGCATGGAATTGCAGGGATGGGTTCCCATAATGTGGAAAAACTGTGGAGAATCCAGAGCAAAGCACTGAAAAGGAGTTTTTTTTGGGTGAAAACTCCTGAAAGAACCTGCAGAGGCTCTTTTTTAATTCTTCCAAGTTGTAATTATTCTCTTCTTGAAGAAATAAGCCCCTATTCCTATAGATAAGATTTATTCCCATTTTTTTTGGGAGAAACTCTGTTTAAAAAAGGCAGGTTTTTTGTTTACTGAATCAGGGAGTGAGGGAAGCCAAGAAATAATTTATAAATTTAAATTTATTATTATTATTACTATTACTATTATTATTATTATTATTAGTAGTAGTATATTTTACATTTATAAATACATAACTACAACATATAACTATAATATGTAAATATAACATATAAATGTAATATAAAATAAATATAGAATTAAATAAATATTATTATGCATTGTTATATAAATATAAGGTCTTTTAAAACACTGATTAGGGGCTAAATAACAAAGGTTGTCCACATGGAAAGGAGTTTTCCTCTGATTCTGAAGATCATAAGTCATTTATAGTTTATCTGTAAATTAATATAGGTTTATAAAGAATGTATACAATTAATAGAGGTTATAAAGAAGTAAATTTGATCTGCAATTAAAGGTAGTTTATAAAAAATTGATACAATTCCTAAAGGTTATAAAGAAGTAAATTTGATCTGCAATTAAGGATAATTCGTAAAGAATAATTTATACAGTTCACAAAGGTTATAAAAAGTAAATTTGATCTGTGATTAAGGATAATTTCTCAGTGCACGTTTGTTTTCCTGCCTAAAAAGAGAAACACATTTTTGGGAGCGTTTTGGTGCAACCACCTGGAATTTCCTCCAGGCAGCGTTGGATTTATAGAGCTAAAAAGTGCCACTCCCTAGGGAAGCTGGAATCTGGAGTCAGGAATTCCATCCCCTGGGGTGGGACGAGGCCTGAGGGGTGTTTTCCTTTGCCTGGGGCAGGTGGACGGGGAGCTGGAGGCGCTGCTGGAGAACGGGGAAGGGCTGTCCGACAAAAACCAGGTGCTCAGCTTGTCCCGGCTCATGGTCCGGATCGAAACCCTGGAGCAGAAACTCACCTGCCTCAAACTCATCCAGGTGAGGAGCAGCCCTGGGAAGGGGAGGGATCCGTGTCCTGTTAAAGCCACATCCTCAGAGGGGGAGGGGGAATGTGGGAGGAGGGACCCGCCCTTGTTCCGGCATCCCAAGCTCGGCCGAGCAGCTCCACGCTCCGTTATCCTTGAGTTTATTCCCCAGATAATGGTTATGGTGCTCCTGCTGTTGTGTTCCTGCTCCAAATCCAGCAGTTTTGGCCACTTAAATTAGGCTGGTCCTGCTCAGGTGCCGAGTTCTGGCTCTGCCCTGGGTTCCATACTCCCCGTGGAGCAGTTTGCCGTGTTATCCCATGGAAGGGATTTTTCCCTGGGAGTCTCTGAGCATTCCCATGGACTCTCTCTAACCTTGGCTCCTCCAGAACATGTGCTCCCACTCCTGCCTGAAGGCCCTCCTGGAGGAGCAGCCCTGGGAAGGGGAGGGATCCGTGTCCTGTTAAAGCCACATCCTCAGAGGAGCAGGGGGAAGGTGGGAGGAGGGTCTTGCCCTTGTTCCGGCATCCCAAGCTCGTCCGAGTGGCTCCACACTCTGTTATCCTGAAGTTTTATTCCCCAGTCCACCAGTGATGGTTATAATGCTCCTGCTGTTGTGTTCCTGTTCCAAATCCAGCAGTTTTGGCCACTTAAATTAGGCTGGACCTGCCCGGGTGCCGAGTTCTGGCTCTGCCCTGGGTTCCATACTCCCCATGGAGCAGTTTGCCGTGTTATCCCATGGAAGGGATTTTTCCCTGGGAGTCTCTGGGCATTCCCATGGCCTCTCTCTAACTTTGGCTCCTCCAGAACACGCACTCCCAGTCCTGCCTGAAGTCGTTCCTGGAGTGCCACGGCCTGTCCCTGCTCTGGATCTGGATGACGGAGCTGGGCGATGGCAGAGGCAGCACCGCCAACAACCTGAAGCTGCAGCTGGAGGTCGGTAATTCCATGGGATTTGGAGCTTTCATAGAACCACTGAGGTGGGAAAAGGCCTTTAAGATCGAGTCCAACCCTCCCCCAGCACGGCCAAGGCCACCACTGACCCATGTCCCCCAGTGCCACATCCACAGGGCTGTTAAATCCCTCCAGGAATGGGGACTCCAGCTGGGCCAGGGCTGGACAGCCCTTTCCGTGAAGGTTTTTAGCAGCTCAGAATCACCAGGATTTTCTTTTCCTTTTGTTTTTTGAAATGCAAATTTGTACCGAGTGTTCATGGAAACAGACTCAGGTACCTCAGAACTCCAGCCCTGGAACTTCTGCCCTGAGGCAGATCCTTAATTAATGGAAGGAATTTGCTCCTGTGGTTTTCTTAGATTCCTGAGTTGGATTTCATAAGCCAGACTTAAAGACTGTTGCTGCTTATTCCCTGTGCTTTATTTCCTTTATATCCCTGTGCCAAAGCACAGGCAATTTGAGGTATTGATGGAACTGGAATGTTTCTGTTTTCCATAAGAAATTTGGGATTGTATGGCAAGAAACACCTGCAAGTTCCTTTCTTAAAGCTGATTCTACAAGAAGGTTCTGGGCAGTTTGGACGGGGCTTGGAGCAATCCAGGACAGTGCAATGTATCCATGCCCATGCAGGGGGTGGGACTGGATGAGCTTTAAGGTCCCTTCCAGCCCAAACCATTCTGAGTCTGTGACTGCTGTGATTTCTTTTTTTGGGATAGGTGGGACCCACCCCAACTTCAGGCGTTGAAACTTGCTCCGAGGTCACGGTGTTCAGCTTTGGTGGGATTTTGTGGGTTGGATGTATTCCTTTAAAATCCAGGTCATTGTTGCCCAGAGAAGCTGTGGCTGCCCCATCCCTGGAAGGTTGCAAAAGCCTTCCAAGGTCACAGAGCCCACCCTGTGCCCCATCCCCACCATGTCCCCCAGTCCAGAGCACTGAGTGCCACGACCAGGCCTTCCTGGGACACCTCCAGGGCTGGGCACTCCAAACCTCCCTGGGCAGCCCCTGCCAAGGCCTGACCACCCTTTCCAGCGAGAAATTCTTCTGAAATCCCCTACCTATGGCCTATGACCATCACTGGTTAGATTAGATGGGGTATTTAGATTTTGGATTGGATATTAGCACCATATTCTTCCCTGTGAGGGTGGTGAGAGACTGGAATTAATTTCCCAGAGGAGCTGTGGCTGCCCCATCCCTGGAAGTGTCCAAGGCCAGGCTGGACAGGTCTTGGAATAACCTGGGCCAGTGGAAGGTTCCATCTAGGGGTTGGAATGAGATGAGCCCTAAGATCCATCCAACCCAAACCATGCTGGGGTTCTGTGATAATCTCGGTCAGTTCTTGAGAAAAGGAAATAACTCCAGGTTGGACAGAGCTTTAAATCCCGACGGTTTTAACGAGGTCCCGCTTGCCTTTGCCGTTAGATCATGAAGACCCTGGAGCTGCTGCCCATCCCTACCAAGAACATGCTGGAGGAGAGCAAGGTGCTGCCCATCATCCAGCGCTGGGCTCAGACCAAGACGGCGGTGCCGCAGCTCAGCGAGGGCGACGGCTACTCCAGCGAGAACACGTCCCGCGCCCACACCCCCCTCAACACCCCCGACATCGGCGCCAAGCAGAGCTCCGAGGGGGACGCCGACACCCCCAAGAAGCTGGTGTTCCGCAGGCTGAAGATCATCAGCGAGAACAGCATGGACAGCGCCATCTCGGACACCACCAGCGAACTGGAAGGCAAGGAGGGCAAGGAAGACCTGGACCAGCTGGAGGGAACGCCCGTGGAGGCGCCGGAGGAGCAGCAACAGCAGCAGCAGCAGCAGCAGGAGGTCAAAGCCGCCGCGGACGTGCCCGTGGAGAGCAGCAAAGCCCAGCCTGTGGAGCTGGAGGCTGAGCCCGAAGCCGAGGCCAAGGAGAGCAACGGGGCGAAGCTGGAGGAGCCCATGGCCATGGAGACGCCGTCCCAGGATGAGGAGGAGGGCGTGTCCGACGTGGAGAGCGAGAGGAGCCAGGAGCAAACGGATAAAATCGTGGATGTGAGCGACTTGGCCACCAGGCTGCTCGACAGCTGGAAGGAGCTCAAGGTAAGAGGCACCTCCGGCTCCAACTTGCTGAGAAAAACGTGGAGTTGTGGTGGTTTGGTGCAAATGGGGTGAATTTTATGTCTTTTGGTAGTTGTTTGACAACTAAAATTGCCTTTTCTACACAAAAAGTGCTTTCTATGTAGATCCTCTGGTTGCTCAGTGTGTGACTTGGAGTAGAATTCCAGGTGTTGGATGCTGGAATCAGGAGATAGTTTGGTTTGGGAACACAAAGATGGTTATCCTGTTGTTTGTTAGGCTGTTCAGGGAAAGGGCAGCTCTGAGGGATTGAGATTCCCTTCTCATCCCATCGGGAAAAGAGGCTGGAGATAGCGCCATGAGCATTTTGGGTGGAAGTGGGCAAATCCCTCAATGTCGAAGTAAATTGATGGACTGTCTGCTCCTAAATTCCATCCCTAGAAGTGTCCAAGGCCAGGTTGGAGCAACCTGGGCTAGTGGAAGGTGTCCCTGCCCATGGCAGGGGGTGGAACAAGATGATTCTTAAGGTCCCCCCCAATCTTTGAACCATTCCAGGATTCTCTGAATTCCATGATCTGAACATTCTCGGCATTTCTTGTCCTCTTAACATCTGCTTTCCATCTGCATTCTGGAACCTCCAGAAGTGGGTCTCTTGGCCACGTTGCATTCCCTTGAAGGCCGTGCTGGGGGGTTGCAGTTGGTGTTTGGATCAGGGAAATGCCCGGATTTGGGGTGTTATTTGAGACCTGAGCAGTTTCATTCCCATCAAAGTCTTCCTTGAGCAGAAAGTTCTTAAGAGAAGGGCTTGGTGGCTCCTCTGGAATCGTGTCCCTGTCCTGGAGGTGGCCAACTTGGCCACTTGATCTTCAGCCAACAGCTTTTAGGGTGAGGTTCCAGTAATGGTTTTAAATTAAAAGATGAGGGATTTAGTTTAGGTGGGATATGGGGAAGGAATTCTTGGCTGTGAGGGCGGGGAGGGACTGGAATGGATTTCCCAGAGAAGCTGTGGCTGCCCCATCCCTGGAAGTGTCCAAGGCCAGGTTGGAGCAACCTGGGCTAGTGGAAGGTGTCCCTGCCCATGGCAGGGGGTGGCACTGGATGATCCTTAAGTTCCCTTCCATCTCAAACCATTCCATGGCTCTATGGACCCAAGTTGCCACTCAAAGCTTCCCTCATTTCCTGGGTTTCTTCAGACCTTTGGAAACTCTCCACTCATCTGCTGCTTCTGTAGGATTATATCCCATATATTATCTTAAATTCCTTATATCCAAGAGCATGAGGAGTGGGAACCTCTTTAATGAGCATAAAAACAGTGGTTGCTGAGGATCCAGCAGGAATCCAAGGTGCTGCCGCGCTTCCGTCATCGGGTGGGCTCGGGACAGGCCTTGGAGGGTCTCCTGCCCTTCTCTTAATCAACCATCAGCCCAGCTTTAATTATTGGCAGGAGTTTAAAGCGTCAAATGAGGCATCACAGAGCTAAAGAGTCCATTTACCCCTCGAGTTTGATAATGAGCATTGATTCAAAGAGGTTAATTAAAAATAACGGGCGTTAATTGCGCAGTGCAGACGGAGGAGGCCTCAGGAGCTCTGAGCTCCTGGACCTCTGCTTGGGAGCCACAAATATCAGGATTTATAAATGGGGGAGACTTAAGGGAAATTTTACCTTAATCTGAATTTTCCAGAAGAATCAGAGACTCTTGAACATTTTGAGAGCCATCATTTGGGCCCTGAATGTCAGTGGGGGAAGAAGGGAGACAACTCAAATATGTTTCTCTAGAGAAGTTGGGTTGTGCTTTGGTTCTTTCCCCCCTCTTTTTTCCCAAGTGGATCATTTCCCAGATTTTAATTTGTAGGCTCTTGATATTGATGTGGTTTTCTCATCAAAGCGACGCTGTCAGGTTGAATTTATGGAGGAACTGGAAAAAAGTCCTTTTCCATCCGTTGCCAAGGGAGTTGTTGCGGTTGGAAAAGACCTCCAAGGTCAACAAGTCCAACCTGTTTTAGAGTTAAGTCAGGCCCACTCAGACTTGTTTTGGGCATCCAGACTCAGTGTTTGGAACCAGCACGGAAAAACTGCTGGAAACCACTAACAAAATGTGGGAAGTATCACAAAATTCCTTCAAAATGTTGGTTTGAAACCAAGTTGAACCTGATGGTTAAACCCCAAGATTTGGGTTTTCTCTCGACCTTGGGGAAACTCAGCCTTGGTGTCTGCAGAGCTTTGCTGGAGGCCAGGATTGGGCTGTGGAATCCCGACACATTCCCAGTTTTAAATGTGGATTCCCATCCTCTCTGTGTGTTTAATTAATTCGGGTCATTGCAGTGATGGTCTGGTTGTTGGGATGGGGTTGGATCTCATGAGCTTGTGTAATCCCAGCAAATCCATCCCAAAAAAACCCGCAGAATCCTGACCTGGGGTTGTGACAACTCGTTTCTCTCCCGTAAAACACTCGTAGGGAATCTGTGAGCTGGGAATTTATTGTGTCCTGGATTTTTTCGTGGCTCTAAGAGTTAACTGCTTCTGTCCAACACTCACCTGATGAGACCCAGGTGCCAATGTCTAAAAGACAAGCCCAGGCTGGAAGCACTTTAGGTGGAACGGGGATGGATAACTCACCCCCAGGTGCCTTTTCCAGCACATCCAAGCTTTTTAAAAGCTGGTTTTCCTGGAGTGGTGGAACATCTGCCGTTGGCTGGGGCGGGGTGGGGGGATCTGAAACGTCCTCTCCAGTCTTGCTGATGATCCCCTTGTAATTTCCACCGTTTCCATCCAGCTTCTCAGGGCAGCCTGGAGCTCCCCATGTGTCTCCTTTCCTCAACTCCGTGTGGAAGAAGGGAGAGGCCATAGCGTGAAGAACCGGGAAGATGGTTGGGAAGCTGGCTGATGCATGGCAGTGTGATAGGTGCCAGGAGGACAGAGGTGGTTAACTCGGGGATGCCGACGTTATTTTGGTGCGTCCATTGCCGGCAATGGACGTCGCTCCGGGAAAATCCCGACTCCTGGCATGAAAGGATTAAGTGAGCTCTTTTTTTCTCTACCTCTACACACAGGACTTGTAAGTCCTTCCAGGGCTCCAGCACTCCCTAGTGAGGAGTGTTGGCCGTTCCCACACACCCGGCACGACACACACTGACATTCCCGGCGGGATGAGTTTCCAGCCCGGGCTCGTGGGCGCCGTTCCCGCTGTCCAGGGAAGCGCCGCACGGCTTCTCCCAGGCTCAAAACTCACTCCCAGTGGGGCACAACCCGGTGAGGGCACAGGTGGTGGTTCAACGTGGTTCTTCCAGGTCCCTTAGCCCGCTCCAGCCGGAGGATTGCGCTCAGGTAAGGCTCCAGGGGCCGATCCGTGCGGACACATCCATGGTGGAGGTGACACGTGGCCACCAGACCTGGTGCTCCACCCTCTTGGAATCACCAGAACAAGCCGTAGGACCAAGCCTGGGGAGGTTCTCTCAACATCCTTTTGAGGGCTGAGGTTTGAGCAGTTGAGGTTGAGGGACAGGAGGACACGTTTGGGCTCTGCCTCAGGTGGGACAGAGCTTTGGGAATCTTCTCCCACCCCTGAGGGGGCAGAGGAGGCCCCTCACCTGCTGGGAAGGGGCAGGGAGGAGTTGTGGATCAGAGGATCCACAGCCCCTGTCCTTAGGAGGTGGAGAAGGTCTTGATTTTAGGAAAAATCTTGTGGAAGAGCCACCCTTGGGTGCAGAAGGTCTCAGTTGGACACTTTGGCCTCGTGTTTCGCAGTGACTTGGAGGTTGAGGCCGAGTTGTTACCCTGACTCTGGCCAGGGTGGGCTTTCTCTGTGCCATGGAAACACCCATCTGAGGGCTTAAGAATCGTGGGATCAAGGAATTGTTAAGGCTGGAAAAGCCCTCTTGGACCATCAAGTCCAACTGTCCCCCAGCACTGCCAAGGCCACCACTGACCCGTGTCCTCAAGTGCCACATCCACAGGGCTTTGAAATCCCTCCAGGGCTGGGGATTCCAGCCTGTGCCAGGGCTGGACAACCTTCTTCCACGAAGGAATCTTCCCAATATCCAACCTGAATCTCCCCCGGAGGCCGTTTTAGTCTGGAAATGGACAACAGGGTTTGGGTGGTCCAGGCCAGCCAAGATCCATCTTCCCCTGAGATGCTCTTCCCAAGTCACATCCTGACTTCTCTTGGTAGGACAGTCCTGTGAAGCTCCTCTTGCCCATCCTCTTCCCAGTGAAGCCATCCCGCGGTTCCTGGCTTTGTCTCCGGCACGCACATCCCGTGTTTTAATTGGGAATCTTACAATTCGTTGTGACTTAGAGCAAGAAATAGTTTGGGAGAACAATGGGACTGGGGAGCGGCCAGGCCGTTGTTTGTGGTGGGGTTCTTTGGCCTCCAAGCAGGGATCTCGTGGCATTAAGTCCTTCCTCTTGCTCTCCTCCATCCCTTGGGATTCTGCTGGAGCTGCAGAGGAAAGAGAGGAGAGGAGCAGGAGGGAGAAAGGGAAGGAAGAGGATCCAGCCTGGAAGGGGATGGATTCGGTCACGTGATGTTCCTTCAAAAGTCAAGAGAAGTTCATAGAATCATGGGATGGAATCATGGAATCCTTAAGATTGGAAAAGATCTCTAGGATCATTAACTCCAGCCGTTAAGTCAGGGATAACTGGCAGCTGAGGGACAGAGTTGTGGAGAAGGTTCCATGGAGGCACAACTTCCTTTCCTTCCGCTGCATCCGTTGAGTCTTGAGTCCATCCTGCCGCTCTTTTCCCTTTCCCAACCCGAGGGTGGTTTGTCCCTGCAGCTGGAGAGCCCAAATCCCTCTTCCCTCCTCCTTTTGTTCCTGCCAGACTCGTGTCACTTCGCTTTCTGCCTCTCATTTTCCGTGCAGTCCCTTCAAAGCCGTGCTGGAATCTCGGGAGCCATTTGGAGCCCGTTAGGATTGATTTAGGAGCCGGGCAGCTCCGAGCCAGCAGCTTCCGTTTCCAAAAATAAAACAGGCTTTTCTTGGGAGTTTCCCCGGCCTGGCTTGACCAGCATCTGGTTTTCATGGAGCAATCCTGACATATTCCCGTGTTTATTGCTGGTTCAAAGCCTCTGCTGTTCTGTCTTCCCAGACGGACACTGGAGGCTCCGGAGCCGTTGGGTGAAGCTGGAATTGCTCCCCAACAGGACAGAGCTCGCTCCCTGCTCGTAATTCTCTTGGATTTTGGGCTTCCTGGACCTTGGTTGGGACTGGCCAGTTTGTTGGGATGGATCCTGGAATGGGTTCCCCCAATGTCCTGGTGAACCTAAAGCGACGCGTGGCAGGAGCGGCAGTTCCATGATTCCCAATTCCACTTACTCAAGTGGTCCTTCTCCTCCTCCTATTCCCACTGACCCTTTTCCCAGTAGTTTCCCATTCCCCATCCTGCTATTTACTGGGACAAATCCTTTTTAGGAGCTGGGAAGGCTAGTGTAGTTTCTCTTCCCTCCGTTCCGTTGTCCTCCATCATCTCGTGGTTGGTGGCTCCTCATCACCCCTTTCCTCCTGGGAACAGCACTTGGGAGGCCCCAGGGAGGTTTTCATGGATATGCTGCTCTGGGAGTGACTTTTTTGGGGGGGGTGATGTGGGACAGAGAGAAAAAAAATAAAGGAACCCCTTTGCTGGGGGAGGATTTTGGGGCTTCAGAACCTGCCCCTGTGGTCACCTCCTTCCCACAGGAGGGGAAATAATCCCTGGCATCCAGAGCTCTGGAATTATATGGAAAAATAAGAATAAATAGATATATTATGGCTGGATGGGGCTTGGAGCAACCTGGGCTGGTGGAAGGTGTCCCTGCCCATGGCAGGGGGTGGAACTGGATGAGCTTTAAGGTTCTTTCCAACTCAACCCATTCCATGATTCCACAATTTGGTATATAATTTTATATATAATTTAATATATAATTAATAAATATATAATTTTAGGCTCCTCCTGCATCTCTTCCCACCCCAAACACAGAGCTGCTCCCTCATTTCTCTGCATTTCATTAAAAAACACCCCTGCATTCGGGGTCCTTTAATCCATAGCAAACGTGCAAATAAATAAGAACAACCAGAAAAAAGCTTTTTTTACACCATTTAAAAGCCTTTCATCTTTGGAGATGCTTCAAACCTCACGTGGGGCTTTTGAGGCTCCACAGAAAAGCAAAAAATCCTTTTTATGAAACAAAAATCTTGGCCAAAATCCCTTTTTTTTTTTTAACATTCAGCAGCACTTTTGAAGTGGTTTTGCCTCATGAACAAACTGCAATGGGGTTTTTTTATCCTTTCTTTTATTTCACTCAAGGAAAATGGAATTTCTTAGCCCTTGGGGGGGTGGATTTTTCCCTAAAAAAGTGGGAATCTCAAAGCTGGGGTGTCATTAAATCCATTGCTGGGGGTGGACACGTTGTTGATGAGCCCAGTGGAGACCCCAGGTAATTAATTCCCCAAAAATCAAGGAATTTAAAAAAAACAGAGTATTATATAAAATCTGGAAGTCAAGTTGAGGTAAAGCTTTAAACACCCAACTAGGAGCAGATTTCACCCCTCAGGAACAGTTTATTCCATATTTTTCCCCTCTTCTGCCTCATCCATGCCCCAAATTAAAGGATATTTTAGGCAAGGTCCCTAAATCCTTCCCTGGCAAAGCTGGAATCTCAGGACACCACACCAAACACCTTATTTTTAGAACACTGAGCTTCACTTTTAGGATTTAATGGTGGTTTTTCGGGGTGCAGCTGCTGCTCCCTCAGGGATCCTCCACATTTTCTCCCTCGGATTGTTCGGGGTTGATTTGTTTGGGTTGAATTCCTTTTCCCTGCTGGTTCATCATGTTCTGCCTCAAATAACTGGGAATTCTTGGGAATTGCTGTATTCCTTCAGGAAAGGAACAAAGCAAGGCTTTGGTAAAAGCTGGAATTGAACAAAAATGAGCTTTTTGGTCCAAGCTCCCAGTCCTTGGAGAGTCACTAATGCTGTGAAAACTCAGGATACAGATTGTGGGATCACGAGGATCACTAAGAAAATGGGATTTACACCGTGAGTGCCAGAATATTCCAATGAAAAATCCAGCTGAGCATGGAAAGGTGCTGATAAAACTCATTTCTTGGTTCTAGGGGGACACAGTTGGTTAAAATGACATTAGAATAGTTGTTCCTGTGTAATCCAGTGGGGTTTAATGAGGATGTTAAACCTGGACCTTAGGGAGGTTTTAATCCTCATTCCTGACTCTTCTTCCCTTTTTTAGAATCCCAGAATGGTTTGAGTTGGAAGGGACCTTAAGGATCATCCAGTGCCACCCCCTGCCATGGGCAGGGACACCTTCCACTAGCCCAGGTTGCTCCAAGCCCTGTCCAGCCTGGCCTTGGACACTTCCAGGGATCCAGGGGCAGCCACAGCTTCTCTGGGAAATCTATTCCCGTCCTCCCCACCCTCACACTCAGGAATTCCTTCCCAATATCCCATCTATCCCTGCCCTCTGGCAGTGGGAAGCCATTCCCTGTGTGCTGTCCCTCCATCCCTTGTCCCCAGTCCCTCTCCAGCTCTCCTGGAGCCCCTTCAGGCCCTGCCAGGGGCTCTCAGCTCTCCCTGGAGCCTTCTCTTCTCCAGGGGAACCCCCCCAGCTCTCCCAGCCTGACTCCAGAGCAGAGGGGCTCCAGCCCTGGCAGCAGCTCCGGGGCCTCCTCTGGACTCTCTCCAGCAGCTCCACGTCCTTCCCATGTTGAGGACCCTGGAGCTGGAAGAGCAGAGGGTGTGGAATTTGCTGCTGTGCAAAGAGTGGTGGGTGTTGGTGTCTGATCTCAGCAGCTCCAGCAGGAGCTTGGTCCAAGGGGTTACTCAGAGCTGGGAGTTTTCCTCCCATGGGACACACTGGATATGGGGAACATCATGAGATCGTGGTGGACCCCGTCCCAGCGAGGAGGGAACTGGGAGAAGCCCGGGGATGCTCCATGGGAGAAGGGTGAGCAGATGACAAAACCACCAGCACCGTGTCTCTCTCCAAGCTGATGAACCAGAACCGTGGAATATCTCCATTGGAATGGTCCCAGAGGGATCATGGAGTACCACAAGAGGAGCTGGTGACAGACCCTCATGTCACCACGATGTGGTTTGGGGACAGTGTCCAGCTCAGGGCCCAGGTCTCTGTGGGAACACCAGGGCTGGCAAATAAGAGGCAGAAAAGCACAATTTTGTACCTGAACAGGAGCTTTTTTAGTTGGAAAAATCATTTCTTTGCTGTTCCAGCAGAGCTGCAAGTCCAGGGCTTTGTATTCCGTGGTGGGATGTGACCAGTGTGGGTCCTGCAGCTCCTCATGGAGCTCTTGTTCCAAAATTCCACCTGAATCCATCAAACATCAGGCACTGAGCAGAGGAAACACAGAGGAAAAGAGGAAATATATAGAAAGCACCTGGCTAATTTGCCTAAAATGAGAACTTTCCTTCCAGAGACACTTTTTTGTGATGGTTTCTCATAAATTCAGGGTTTATGTGATGATTTCTGTAGCTCTGTAGATATTTGGGTTGCTTTTGGGGGTAGCTGGAGCCTGACCCTGCTTGTGGCTTTCCCACAGGAGGTGTATCGCATCCCAAAGAAGAGCCAGGCGGAGAAGGAGAGCAGTGGTACGTCCTCCCCTCTTCCCATCGCTCTGCTCCCAGGAAACCACTTCATTTTCCCAGGTTGGGGTGTCCAGGGATGCTCTGCCTTCATAACTCAGCATTCCTGCTCCTCGGAGTCATCTGAGCAGGGGCCGGTGGGATGTGGAGCCCTGAGGGGGGTGTGGGACAACCAGAAACGTGGGATCACTGGGGTTGGAAAAGCCCTCCAGGACCATCAAATCCAACATTCCCCAGCATGGCCAAGGCCACCCCAAACCGTGTCCCCAAGTGCCACATCCACAGGGCTTCTAAATCCCACCAGGGGTGGGGACTCCAGCCTGTGCCAGGGCTGAACAACCCTTTCCAGGAGGGAATTGTCCCCAGTATCCAACCTAAACCTCTGCCGGCACAACCTGAGGCCTCTTCCTCAGGAGAGGGGAGCTGTTAATATTCAGAACTACAAAAATTCCCTCTTTCTCCCTGTTTTTTCCCAACAGCTGACCGTGGGAGGGATCCAGCCGGGCTCCGGGATCAGACCCCTACTCCCAAGAACCCCCCCCTGAGCCGGGAGCGGGATCCCGAGTGGCAGAGCCAGAGCAAGGAGAGGAAGCGCCGCAGGGACTCGCTGTCCCCTCCGCCCTCGGGCTACGAGCGCGGCACGAAGAGGCCGGAGGACAGGTGAGTGGGCTGGCAGGGATCTGTCCTATTCCCCGGTGAAATCTCCTGGAAAAATGATCCTGGTGATCTTTGAAGTCACCCAGGGCTGGGGAAGGGAATTTTCTCCTGGAGGAATCCTGTGTGCGATTCGTTCCCTGACCGGAGTTGGGTGGTTCCTCGGAGTTTGATGGCCTTTCCCTCTGGGATAACCTACACCTTCATCTCCAGGCATGGTTTGGGAATGAGGGCTGGGTGACCAGGGAAGCTGTGCCAGCTCTGGCACGGAAATTAGGGATCATGGCATGGGTTGGGTTGGAAGGGATCTTACAGATCTCCCAGTGCCGCCCCCTGCCACGGGCAGGGACACCTTCCACTGCCCCAGGTGGCTCCAAACCTCATCCAACCTGGCTATGAACCTTTCCAGGGATGGGGAATCCAGGAATTCCAGGGTGTAGCTCTCTTAATGCTAAGAGGTCTTCTGAGCCCTTTGAAATCCATTCCCTTCTCCTCCTCCACCTCTTCCCAGTATTCTGAGCTTGGAACAAGCCCTGCCTGTACAGGAGGGAGCAATGCCCAGGCCAGGCAGGAGTTCTAGCACCAAAAACTTCCTTGATCGAGGGATTATTCCCTGAATATTCCTGTGAGGACAACAATCCAGGCAGGTGTGATCCCACCAGGCTGGTGCTGTGTCTCCTTCCCTTGGGAATGGTGGCACCACTCCATGGCTGAGAAGGCGACTTGTGATTAAGAGAAGGAAAACATTCCATGTCTTGCAGGTCAGAGAGACTTGAGATCATGTTCCAGGCAGGAAAAATCCCGTGGAATTTCCTTTAAAGAAGTTCAGTTTTCTGCTGTCCCTGTTCAGTTGGATCCAAAGGCACTCAGTAATTAGGGAACAATCGGTGCCGAGTCAGCCAGACCAGGGAACTTCGCTCCTCACGTGGAGCTGTGCTGGGAGAGTTGGAAACATCTGGATAGAAAACAAAGAGGGAAATCTATACCCCTGGAATGAGGCATTGGCAGGGAGGAAACACACTGGGAAGTAAATAAATAATGGATTTTTTGGGTTGTTTTAACAGAACAAGTGGGTTTTTTGGGGGAGGAGTTGCCTGTTCTGGCTCTTCCTTGTGTGTGTCCGTGAGCAGTGAAGGACCAACATCCTTCTCTGGGAATGTTCTCCCCACTCTGACCATCCCACTTTGTTATCCCAAGGATTTAATGAGGAAAAATAACACAGGAGGTGGAGAGAGGAACATTAAACCCTCGGTTTTCTCCTCGGCTGCTCCTCCTCTAAACATTCCAGGCGGTGCCAGGAAAGACTTTAATTATGGAAATCAAACCCTTCACGTCAATGAGGTTCAGATTAGTGGATCCTGGGAATGCCAGGAAGCAGCTTAAGTGGATCTGTTGGTAGCAACGTGCTTTTGATATGGAAATGGATCACAGGATATGTGGAGAACATCCCGGATGCTTTGGAGAATCCCTCATATTAAGGCTGCAGAGCATTTTTCCCTGTAATCCCTTTTTTGCCGCACTTGGAACGTCTCAGAATCGCCACCTTTGATCTGAAACTTTCCTCGGCTGAGCTTTGATCAAAGTCCTTCGGCCTTTTTTTTTTTTTTTTCCCTCACTTCTTTAATTCCTTGGAAAAATCCCTCCAGCTGCTCCGTGTTTTGGGATGAAAACTCTGAAAGAATTAAAAAAAATCCATCCACACTGTTAATTATTGAAGCTGAAGTGGTCTGGGAATGAGCAGAACTCCAAACAGGAATGTGCTGCTTGTGATTCCCTTGTTCTTTGTCCTGTCTGCAGCTGTCAAGTGGGAAGAATTCCTTCCCAATATCCCATCTAACCCTGCCCTCTGGCAGTGGGAAGCCATTCCCTGTGTCCTGTCCCTCCATCCCTTGTCCCCAGTCCCTCTCCAGCTCTCCTGGAGCCCCTTTAGGCACTGGAAAGTGGGAGTTCCTCAGGTAGGAAGAATGGGATGCTGACCCAGTGCTGGAATTTGGGAGTGGAGATGCCATAGTTTGAGCTGCTCCTTCTGTTTGGGAGCCTCTCCCAAGCTCCTTGTTGGCCCTGCTTTGGGAAAAAATGCCAGAGGTTCTTCTGCTTCTGCCCTTTCCTTGGGCTCTCTTGGCTCTGGAGGTGTTCCCTCCCTCTCCCAGTGCTGCCTACAGCTCCTCCAGACAATTCCTATGACATCTTTGCCTCTCCAGCAGCCCCAGACTGGAGTTGCTCAGTCCATTGGAATCACATCCTGGGCCCTGGCTCCTTCCTCGTGGATGAGCAGGACCAGTGGGTGTTTCTCCTGAGTTCCCACAGTTGGTCAAACAGCTGGAAAAAAAGGAGTGTTTTTAAGAATTGCTGCTGCTGCTGTTGGGCGTTCCAGGTTTTCCCGGTGGTTTTTCCTGGTCCTTTTTCTGCGGGGTCCTTGGACCTGCAGCTTCCCGAGGTCTCCCAAGCCCTTTCCCTCTCCCTTCTCTCCCAGGTATGACACGCCGGCGTCCTCCAAGAAGAAGGTGCGTCCCAAGGACCGCAACAAGCTCTCCACGGAGGAGCGCCGGAAGCTCTTCGAGCAGGAGGTGGCCCAGCGGGAGGCCCAGAAACAGCAGCAGCAGCTCCAAAACCTGGGAATGGCGTCCCCGCTCCCCTACGACTCCATGGGCTACGGGACCCCCCACCACAGCTTCCTGGGGTACCCCCCCGGCTACCCCATGCAGGCCTACGTGGACCCCAGCAACCCCAACGCCGGCAAGGTGCTGCTGCCCACGCCCTCCATGGACTCCATGTGCTCTCCGGCGGGATACGAGCACTCCCAGACTCTGGTGGGGCACGCGGTGGAGCCGGCCCTGGGCGCGGCGGCGCAGCCGGTGCCGGTGGTGCAGCACGTGGCCGCCGCCGCCGCCGCCGTGGAGGTGCCGCCGCCGCAGTACGTGGCGCCGGGCGAGGCCGTGGTGCACCCCGAGCCCAACGTGGCCGTGCTGCCGGTGGCGGCGCCGGGGGCCGTGCAGGGCCAGGGCTACGGCCCCGTGTGGGAGTCGGGCCAGCAGGCCGTGGCCGTGCAGCAGCCCTACTCCCCCGCCCAGTCCCAGCCCACCATCTACTACCAGGGCCAGACCTGCCAGACCGTCTACGGCGTCACCTCGCCCTACTCGCAGACCACCCCGCCCATCGTCCAGGTAAACTCCCGGGGGGACGCGGAACGCGGGGAAAACACGGGGCTGACTCGCTCTTTGCGACTTCTCTTAATGTGGGAGCATCTACTTGGCTCTTCTCAGGGAGCTTCCCACCCAAAAATAGGAGAAAAGCACATTTTGGCGTGTTTGCTGACTACAAACGCCGTGAATTAGAGAATCGTGGAATCGTGGAGTGGTTTGGGTTGGAAGGACCTTAAGGATCATCCAGTCCCACCCCCTGCGATGGGCAGGGACACCTCCCACTGTCCCAGCTTGCTCCAGGAGGGAACCCTGTCCAACCTGACCCTGGACACCTCCAGGGATGGGGGATATTGAAAAATTCCAGAGATGGGGGGTATTGAACAATTCCAGGGATGAGGGGTATTGGACACCTCCAGGGACAAGGGATATTGGACACTTCCAGGGATGGGGGTATCAAACAATTCCAGGGATGGGGGATATTGAACAATTCCAGGGATGGGGGGTATCAAACAATTCCAGGGATGGGGGATATTGGACACTTCAGGGGTGGGAGATATTGAACATCTCCAGGGGGATATTGGGCACCTCCAGAGATGATGATTCCATAGTTGTTGGGGCCAGGCAGGAATTTGCAGCTTCCAGAAATGTTTTATATTTTATACCCTGTTTATAAAAGTGATATTGGTTTTTTGGCCGTTGAAGGGCTGTGTTTTGGGAAGAGCTTCCACTGCCACTGAGTAAAGCAGGAAAACGTGGAGGTGTGAGCTCGGCTTCCGTTGGCTTTTGGAAGCAGGTCTGGAGCTACCATCTTAAAGCAGATTATAAGGATAATATTGGGAAGGAGTTCTTGGCTGTGAGGGTGGACAGGGACTGGAACAGATTTCCCAGAGAAGCTGTGGTTGCCCCTGGATCCCTGGAAGTGTCCCCGGCCAGGTTGGACGGGGCTTGGAGCCACCTGGGATGGTGGAGCTGCTCTGTGTCCTCCAGCGAAGGGGTTTTTTTTGGGAGAAGCAGCTGAGCGTGATTCCCTGTGCTCCGTTGCAGAGTTATGCCCAGCCAGGTCTCCAGTACATCCAGGGCCAGCAGATCTACACGGCTCATCCCCAGGGAGTCATTGTCCAGCCCCCCCCAGCCGTGACCACCATCGTGGCGGCCGGGCAGCCCCAGCCCATCCAGCAGGTGAGCTCTGCTGCATCCCAGCTGTTCTCCCGTGGGATAAAGAGCCGTCAGGACCCCTCTGACCTCTCTCATGAACCCTCACATCCTTCTCTTCCCCCCTTCTGTCCTATTCCTGTTTCCAGCCAGAGCTTGTGGTGACCAACAACCTCCTGGACCTGCCTCCACCTTCTCCTCCGAAGCCCAAGACCATCGTCCTCCCTCCCAACTGGAAAACGGCCCGAGATCCCGAGGGGAAGATCTACTACTACCATGTGGTCACCAGGTGAGTGTGGGGATCACCCACATACATCCCCAAATTCCGCATCCACATGGATGTTAAATCCCTCCTGGAATGTGGATGCCATCGGTGCCCCGGGACAACCCTTTCCATGAGGAGTTTTTCCCAGTGTCCAATCTAAACCACCTCTGGCACAGCTTGAGGCTGTTCCCTCTTGTCCTGTCGCTTGTTTTTTGGGAGAAGAGCCCAACCCCCACCCCTGGAGCAGGAAATACAACTTTCCCAGTGTTTTCCCCACACTTTTGGGATTAGTTTGGGAAGTTACCAAGGCGTTGGATCAATCCCTATGAACTTATGTAAAATTATAAGGAATTTCAGATTTTTAAAAGGATTTTTTACATTTCCAAATCCATTTGAGGTGTGTATGGAGATCCACCTCTCTAAAGGGAAAAGCTGGAATATTTTCTTCCGTGTCTGGAGTGTTCTGATGCCGGTTCTTGTTGCCACACGTTTCTCTGCATCCATTAATCTTTTCCACCTCCATTCCGGATCTCTGAGACACCCACAGCAGAGCAGGAGGCCTTCAAACACTCGGAATAACAATCACTCCAGCAGGAATTAGTGATTTGTCCACGGTTTGGAAGTCTTGGGATGAGATGAGGAGACCCAACGGAGCTTGGCTGCTCCCGTGGCCGTACCTTCCCCGGGGTCTCCGTTGGGATGTTCCCACCTTTCCATGCCATGAATTTCATCCCGGGGATGAACATCCCTCGATCCCACAGTGTCACCAGTGATAGGAAACAGCGCAAATTCCCTTTTTTTAAGTTCTTCCTGCTGGGTTTTAACCTTCTCCAACTTGGAAACCTTCAAACTCCTCATGAAGAGCAAGACAAGGCCGAGATCTCCGGCGGGTGGTGGGGTCCGGGTGTCCCACTGGATGGGACAATCGAGGAGCAGGTCCCAGGTACTTTCAGGGGGTGACAATGGTCTCTGTGTGTCCTCCTCCCTCCAGGCAAACCCAGTGGGATCCTCCGACGTGGGACAGCCCCGGGGACGACGCCGGCCTGGAGCACGAGGCCGAGATGGACCTGGGGACCCCCACGTACGACGAGAACCCCATGAAGGTGAGGAGACACTGCCCTGGGATGGAGCTCAGGATGGGGGGTCCAGACGGATTTGGGAGGTGACAGGGACAGGAGTGACCTCAGATCTGTCCTAATGCTCTCAGTGCTCGGCTCTTCTGGTGCAATTCCCTGTGGGATGTTCTTCCCTGGATTCCAACCCCCTGTGGGCAGCTGACCTTATGATCTCCAAAAAAAGGGGGAATGAGTGGGAGCAATGTTGAAATAGGACAAACTAAGGATGTAACTTAGAAACCCTTTTGATACCTTTCTGATTCCCTGAAAAACAGAGATCCATGGAAACAGAGATCCTCACCGCTGCTCCGGTGCTCCCACAGCTGGGAGGGATTTTCCTGGAGGAAAATCCCATCCTGGGACACCCAGGAACATCCCGTTCAGCTGCTGTCACCTTTCCATGTGCTGCCAGGATCCCAAGGGTTAATCCCATTCCCGGAGTGCCTCCGAGTACTTCCTGGCCAGTTCACTCCAAGGAAATTACTGGCAAATATTTGTCTCCCTGTAAAAAAGTTAATTAGAAAATGAGCTCAGACCTGGAATTTGCTGCTCAGCCAAGGGGTTGTTGCTTCCAGAAAAGCCTTTCCAAGGTTTTAGTTTTCCCCTGGATCAGTGTCCCATGTACCCTGTGCCATTCCCTGCGGATCTGGGATCTTGTGCTTCTTTGGGTTGCAAATATTGTAGGAGGATATTGGGATTTCTCAAGGGAATGTTAATTTTAGGCTTTAGCTGAGGTTTTATTAAACTGGAATAGCTGGAAAACGCATCCCTATGGAGGGACGAGCTGGAGCTTGGTGGTGTGGAGCAGCCTGGAGATATTTGGGAACATCCCTGTGGTGAGAACAAGGTGCTGAGGAGAAGGTCGGGCTCTTCTGAGCGAGGGAACAGAGCTGTGCTGCTGCTTCCCAGCCTGGGAGTCATCTCCCTATGGAATTTTGAGGGTCTCGGTGCTTCCTGTGAGCAAGGAAAGGTGCTTCCGTAAATGTGGCTTTTGTCCCATGAATGGTGGCTTTTATCCCATAAATTGGGATAAAAAGGAGCTGAGGACTGGGGTGACGATCCAAGGGCTTCACTTTGGGACAGACATGAGTTGGCTGCTCCTTCCAGGTTTTGCTGCTCACTCAAACCCCCAAATCCCAATTTTTAGGTGCAGGAATTCCCTAAATCCATCAATCCCTCATTCCTAAAGGTGACCTCCTGGTGAGGTGATTCCTACTCCTTCCAGAGCTTTAAATCCTTTTCTTCTGGGTCAGGAGAGCCAGAAGGTCGGGTTTTTCCTGGCATTGAATTCCCATGGTCATAGCTCCCGCCTCCCACCACATTCCTTGGATTTTTTTTGCCCTCCTCCCCACCCCACACCTTTTCCAAGAGGGATTAAACCCAGCGGCATCGTGGCTCCAGCCAACAGCTGCTGCTGCTATTCCTGGTGTTCCCTTTCCATGGGGGATGATTTTGATGGAAAGGCACAAGAGGTGTGGGAAGCCCCCAGCACCATTTCCCTTTAAAGCACGTTTTAAATCCCGTTTTTCCCCTTGGAAAAGGGGTTTTGTGAGGGAGTGGCCCGGCAGAGCGCTCGGGAATGCTGGCACTGACAGCGGGCTGGATGCCGAAGGTTTTCCATCCTTTTAGCCTGGATTTGTGGCAGGATGTGTTTGTGGCCCTGCTGGTTGGTTCTCCATGGGAAAGTCGGTGTCAGTGGAGCAGATCCCAGTTGCCAGAGGAGACAATCCCAGTCAGGCTCCTCCAGAATTCCCCACACATTTGGCTTCTTGATGCCATTCCTGGTTTTCCCCCAAGAGCATCTTTGTGGCTTTTCCATCCCCGTCTCCTCCAGAGGCTGATAAATAGGGACACCACCATTCTGGGGGCTTTTCCGGGGTTAGTTTTCCTGGTGGGCAGCACATCTTTGGATTATGGGAATGCTTTGGAGGGGCAGCAGAGAAAGCCCTTGTTCAGGGGGTTTTAATATTAAAATAAAGGTGAATTTTAGCCTAAAATGAGGAGAAATTCCCTAAGGAGAACTTGGTGCCTTTGCACGAGGAGGAGCTTGGAAAGGGAGTTTCTATTTCCCCTCCTCATCTTTCCCTGCAAATTTTGGCACAGATTTTTCCCCCCATCCCACATGGAGAAGGGGGAGAAAGGTTTAGAGGGTGGAGAAGGTTTTGGGGGAGGAGAAGGATTTGGGGGTGGAGAAGGGGATGGAGAAGGATTTAAAGGTGGAGAAGAGATTGGTGATGGAGAAAGATTTGGGGATGGAAAAGAATTTGGGGGTGGGGAAGGATTTGGAGCTGGAGAAGGGGATAGTGAAGGATTGGGGGATGAAGGTTCTGGTGATGGAGAAGGGTTCAATGGAGAAGGGATTGGGGGTGGAGAAGAGTTTGGTCATGGAGAAGGATTTGGGGGTGGAGAAGGGTTTCATGGTGGAGAAGGATTTGGGGGTGGAAAAAAGGGTTTGAGGTTTAAGGGAGAAGGGTTTGAGGATGGAGAAGGATTTGGGGGTGAAGAAGGATTTGTTGGGGGAGAAGGGTTTGGTGGAGAAGGGATTGGTGATGGAGAAGGGCCTGGTGGTGAACAGTTGATGGGAGAGAGGGATTTGGTGGTGGAGAAGGTTCTGGTGATGGAGAAGGGTTTGGGGTTGGAGAAGGGATTAGTGATGGAGAAGGGTTTAGTGGAGGAGGATTTGGGGGTGGAGGAGGATTTGGGGGTGGAGAAGGATTTGGGGAGGAAGGAGGTTCTGGTGATGGAGAAGGATGTGGGGGTGGAGAAGGGTTTGCTGGTGGAGAAGGATTTGGGGGTGGAGAAGGGATTGGTGATGGAAAAGGGTTTAGTGGAGGAGGATTTGGGGGTGGAGAAGGATTTGGGGATAAAGGAGGTTCTGGTGATGGAGAAGGATGTGGGGGTGGAGAAGGGTTTGCTGGTGGAGAAGGATTTGGGGGTGGAGAAGGGATTGGTGATGCAGAAGGATGTGGGGGTGGAGAAGGGATTGGTGATGCAGAAGGATGTGGGGGTGGAGAAGGGTTTGCTGGTGGAGCGTTGCAGGGTTTGGTGTCGCCGCCGTGCCGGAGCCGCTCCAGGATCCATCCGGGATCCATCTGCTCCCCATTCCCGGCCCTTTGAAGTGGCAGCAGAGCCCCGGGCAGCGACTGCAGAGCTTTGATGTCCCTCGGCCATAAAACGGCCCCGGAAAGGTTGATTTACATCCCACAGTCCCTTTGCTCCCGGGATTTTGCAGCTCTGCCCTCCAGCCAGGCACGTTTTTAGGGATTGAAAGGAATGGGATGGCTCCTGCTTTTTTCAGTGTTAAATGCTTTTTAAAAAAATGGGGATTTTTTTAATTAAAAGAGCCGTCGGAACATCATCAAAGAGCAGAGGGAGAAGGGAAACCTCCCCCAGCTATCCCAAAGTGCTTTTGCTCTTGCCATCCTTCAAATCCAAGTCGTGGTGACCTGCAGTTCCCAAAGCTCTCCCAGAAAGCGGTGCTGGTGGAGAGACACTGCTTTTCCCTTCCTTGGACTCCGAGGATGTCACAGGGCCTGGGATGGGTGTGTGTGGGAGGTGGGTGTGGAGCACAAGGGATGAGCTCCGGGATGCAGCCGGAGCCGGTCCTGCTCTGTTAGTACAGGCAGCAAATTAAATCAGGGATCAGCACGCAGGGAAGCAGCCAGGAATTCCTAGAAAATCCACTTTATCCTGGCTGCAGCTAAAGATAATCCCTGTGAATGCTTGTGGAGGGTCCCAGCCCTCGCAGGGAATTCCTGAAGGAAACCCCCCCCACTGCAGGACTCGCTCCCACTCTGGATCAGCCCAGCTCTGCCAGGACCTGCTCATGCTCTTTTTCCAGGGTTTTTTTCCGAGGAAAACAAGAGCAAGGAGTGGTCCTGAGGGCTGTGCTCCCAGCCCAGGAGTGTGACTGGGAATTGTGCCAGGATTGGGCTGGAAAATGTGTCAGGACCGAGCTGGGGAGTGTCAGGATCAGGGGTGGGAAATGCTGGGACTGGGCTGGGGTTGTGCTGGGATCAGACTGGGAATTGTGCCTGGACTGGGGTGAGGAGGGTGCTGGCACAGGGATGGGAAGCTCAGCAGGAATGGGCTGGGAGCTGCCTGGTTTGGGGTGTGGAGCTGCCAGGATTGGGCTGGGAAACGTGCCTGGATCAGGCTGGGAAATGTGCTGGCACTGGGCTGGGAGGTGCCGGGACTGGGCTGGGAAAGGGATCGGGAATGGGTTGGGGAGAGCACTGGGGATGACCTGGGAAGGATATTGGGAATGGGTTGGGGAGAGCACTGGGGATGACCTGGGAAGGATATTGGGAATGGGTTGGGGAGAGCACTGGGGATGACCTGGGAAGGATATTGGGAATGGGTTGGGGAGAGCACTGGGGATGACCTGGGAAGGATATTGGGAATGGGTTGGGGGGCACACCGGGACCAGGCTGGGAAGCTCACTGGGACTGCCAGGATCAGACTGGGAAGAGACCAGCACTGGACTGGGAAGCTCACTGGGATCAGGCTGGAAAGTCCCTGGATTGGGCTGGAGAGCCTCATCAGGCTGGGAAAGTCACTGGGAATGGACTGGGAAGTGTGCAGGGAATGGACTGAAGAGTGTGGTGGTATTGGACTGGGAAACTCACCGGGAATGGGCTGGGAAGCTCACTGGGAATGGGCTGGGAAGCACACTGGGAATGGGCTGGGAAGCTCACTGGGAATGGGGTGGGAAGCACACACTGCCCACCGGGCTGTGGGGTGGGATGGGCAGTTCCCGAGGTGGGAAGAGGGCCAGGGAAGCGCTGACATCCCTCCATTCCCCCTTCCCAGTCTTCCAAGAAGCCCAAGACGGCGGAAGCCGACACGTCCAGCGAGCTGGCCAAGAAGAGCAAGGAGGTGTTCCGGAAGGAGGTGGGTGTTCCCGGGGCACCGGGATGGGGCCGGGATGGTGGGATTGGGGAGCTGATCCCGCCGTGTCTCCGCAGATGTCCCAGTTCATCGTGCAGTGCCTGAACCCCTACCGCAAACCCGACTGCAAGGTGGGCAGGATCACCACCACCGAGGACTTCAAACACCTCGCCCGCAAGGTGGGAACCTGGGAATGGGGCAGTGTGGGAAAAGGGCAGGGGGAACACGGGAATGGGGGTGGATGTGGGGACATGGCGGGCACAGGGGCATGGGAACGTGGGAAGGTGGGATACAGGGACATGGGGATGTCAGAAAATGGGGACATGGTACAGGGACACAGGAATATGGGAAAACGGGATACAGGGACATGGGGACATGGGAAAATGGGACACGGGGACATGGGAAAATGGGGTACAGGGACACAGGAATATGGGAAAATGGGATTCAGAACATGGGGACATGGGTACAGGAACATGGGAAAATGGGATACAGGGACACGGGGACATGGGAAAATGGGATACAGGGCCATGGGGATGTCAGAATGTGGGGACATGGTACAGGGACATGGGAATATGGGAAAATGGGATTCAGAACATGGGGACATGGCGGGTACAGGGACATGGGAATATGGGAAAACGGGATACAGGGACATGGGGATGTCAGAACGTGTGGACATGGGTACAGGAACATGGGAAAATGGGATACAGGGACATGGGGATGTCAGAACATGGGGACATGGTACGGGGACATGGGAATATGGGAAAACGGGATACAGGGACATGGGGATGTCAGAACGTGTGGACATGGGTACAGG
The DNA here is from genome assembly GCF_003945595.2 of Pipra filicauda. Classification (NCBI taxonomy): domain Eukaryota; kingdom Metazoa; phylum Chordata; class Aves; order Passeriformes; family Pipridae; genus Pipra; species Pipra filicauda. The sequence goes on along the minus strand of NW_024105171.1, from coordinate 24,317 downwards.
AACATGGGAAAATGGGATACAGGGACATGGGGATGTCAGAACATGGGGACATGGTACGGGGACATGGGAATATGGGAAAATGGGATTCAGAACATGGGGACATGGCGGGTACAGGGACATGGGAATATGGGATTCAGAACGTGGGGACATGGGTATAGGGACATGGGAAAATGGGTTACAGGGACATGGGGATGTCAGAATGTGGGGACATGGGTACAGGAACATGGGAAAATGGGATACAGGGACATGGGGATGTCAGAATGTGGGGACATGGGTGCAGGGACAGGAACATGGGAAAATGGGATTCAGAACGTGGGGACATGGGTACAGGGACGTGGGAATATGGAAAAATGGGATACTGGGACACAAGGACATGGGGAATATAGGGACATGGGATGTGGGGACATGAGGACACTGGGACACAGGATACAGGGACATGGGGACACAGGAATGTGGGGACATGGTGGGTACAGGGACATGGGAATATGGGAAAAAGGGATCCAGGGACACAGGGACATGGTGGGTACAGGGACATGGGAATATGGGAAAAAGGGATCCAGGGACACAGGGACATGGTGGGTACAGGGACTGGGAATGTGGGGCCATGGGGATATAGGGACATGGACAGTACAGGGACTGGGAATGTGGGGCCATGGGGACACAGGAACATAGGGACACAGGGACATGGGGACACAGGAATGTGGGGACATGGAGGGTGCAGGGGGGGGGTGGGCTGTGTCACCCCATCCATTGGATCCACCTGGAGGAAAAGGGAAGGAAAGGAGCAACGGTGTGGGGAATAACAGGCAGTACTTGGGGAATATCAGGAAATATCAGAGGAATATTTGGGGAAAAAACAGCAAAATAGTTTGGGGAATGATAGAAAATATTTTAGGAAAAATAGCAAATCTTTGGGAAACAATAGGAAAATGGGTGGGGGAATAGCTCGGGAATGACAGCAAATATTTGGGGAAAACCAGCAAAATGGTTTGGGAAATAGATGGGAAATAATAAGGAATATTTGGGGAATAACAGCAAATTATCGGGAGAATAATGGCAAATATTGGGGGAATGTTTGGAAAGTAGTAGAAGAGTTGTTTGAGGAATATTTGGGGAATAATGGGGAATATTTGGACAATGTCTGGGGGAATAATAGGGAATTAGCTTAGGGAATATCTGGGAAATAACAGCAAATATTGGGGGAAAAATACCAAATAGTTAGGGAATATTGGGGGAATAATAGCAAATTATTGAGGGAATAACAGGAAATATTTGAAAAGTAATACAAAAGTGATTTGGGGAATAATAGGAAATATTTGGGGAATAATGGAGAGTATTTGGGGAATGTTTAGGGAATGACAGGAAATATTTGGGCAATAATAGGAAAATAGCTTAGGGAATATTTGGAAATAACAGCAAATATTTTGGGGGAAAATATCAAATGAATTGGGAGAATAGTAGAAAATATTTGGGGAATAATGGGGAATATTTGGTAATAATGGGGAATATTTGGAGGATTTTTGGAAGAATAATAGAGAAATAGCTTAGGGAATATCTGGGAAATAATAGCAAATATTGGGGGAATAATATCAAATCTCTAGGGGATATTTAGGGAATAACAGACAATTAATTAGGGGAATAATAGGAAATAATTGGGGAATATTTGGGGAATAATAACCAATTGGAGTGGTTGGGGAATAACAGGAAATATTTGGGAAATAATAGGAAAATAGCTTGGGGATGTTTGGAAAATAATAACAGGTATTGGGGAACAACAGCAAATATTTCGGGACTATTTAGGGATTAATAGCAAATTAATTGTGGGAATATTGGGGGAATAATGGGGAATGTTTGGGGAATAATGGGGAATGTTTGGACAATGTTTGGGGGAATAATAGGAAATTAATTTAGGGAATATTGGGGAAATAATAGGCAATTAATTAGGGGAATAATAGGAAATATTTGGGGAATATTTGGAAAGGAATAGAAAAGTGATTTGGGGAATAATAGGAAATATTTGGGGAATAATAACCAGTATTTGGGGAGTGGTTGAGGAATAACAGGAAATATTTGGGCAATAATAGGAAAAAAACCTGGGGATGTTTGGAAAATAATAACAAATATTTAGGGAATGTTTGGGGAATGATAGCAAATTAATTGGGGGAATAATGGGAAATGTTTGGGGAAATAAGAAATATTTGGGGAAAACCAGCAAAATAGCTTGGTGAATATTTGGGAAATAATAGCAAATATTTGGGGAATGATATCAAGGATTTAGGGAACATTTGGGAAATAAGAGCAAATTATTTGGGGCAATAATAGGAAATATTTGGGGAATATTTGGATAATGGGGGAATAACAGAAAATTAACTTAGGGAACATTTGGGGAATGACAGACAGTGGATTGGGGGAATAATGTCAAATATCTAGGGAATATTGGGAGAATAATAGGCAATTAATTAGGGAAGTAATAGGAAATATTTGGGGAATATTTGGGGAATAGTAACCAATTGGAGTGATTGGGGAATAATGGAGAGTGTTTGGGGAATAATGGGGAATATTTTGGGAATAACAAATACTTGGGCAATGACAGAGCTTTGGGAATATTTGGAAGTAACAGGAAATATTTGTGGAGAAAAATAGGAAATTAATTGGGGGAAGTAACAGGAAATATTTGGGGAATGTTGGGGAATGTTTATTTGGGGAATGTTTATTTGGGGAATAGCAGGAACTATTTGGGCAATAGTAGGATCAAAGCTCAGGGAATAGTTGGGAGTAAGAGGAGTTCCTTAGGGAATAATGGCCCAGTGGGCTGTGGAATGGCCAGGCCGGGGCTCAGTGGGAATTCCAGGCCTGACTCAGCATTCCCACGTTTCCAGCTGACCCACGGGGTGATGAACAAGGAGCTCAAGTACTGCAAGAACCCCGAGGACCTGGAGTGCAACGAGAACGTCAAACACAAAACCAAGGAGTACATCAAGAAGTACATGCAGAAATTCGGGATCCTCTACAAGCCCAAAGAGGACACGGAGCTGGAATAGCACCTGGAATAAACCCCATCTCCCCCATCCCGTCCCTTCCCGCCAGGATTGGCCCTTTGGAACTCCCCCAACCTGGGAATTTTATTTTCCCCGTGACGTTTTTTTTTAAAGGAAAGGAAGTGTCGTTCCCGACGCCGAGGCCTGGTCGGGCTTTGCCAGGCCTGGTTTTCCCAAGCCGGGCTTTGCCAGGCCTGGTTTTCCCAAGCTGGGCTTTGCCAGGCCTGGTTTTCCCAAGCTGGGCTTTGCCAGGCCTGGTTTTCCCAAACTGGGCTTTTCCAGGCCTGGTTTTCCCAAGCCAGGCTTTGCCAGGCCTGGTTTTCCCAAACTGGGCTTTGCCAGGCCTGGTTTTCCCAAGCCAGGCTTTGCCAGGCCTGGTTTTCCCAAACTGGGCTTTGCCAGGCCTGGTTTTCCCAAGCCAGGCTTTGCCAGGCCTGGTTTTCCCAAACTGGGCTTTGCCAGGCCTGGTTTTCCCAAGCCAGGCTTTGCCAGGCCTGGTTTTCCCAAGCCAGGCTTTTCCAGGCCGAGCGTTGCCGGCGCCGCTCTGGAGCTCTGTATTATATTTTAACGTATATGTGAATATATTGATAATAATTTGCTTTTTTTCCCCCGTCGCTTTTAGCCCTGAACTTGCCGATCCCACGGGAACACTTTGCCAGGAATTGTTTTGGGGTTATTCCCCCTTTTTTTTTTTTTTGTTTGTTTTGAGTTGTTTCCTCGGTTTTTCCCTCCCGCTCCCGAGAGGTTTCCCTGTGTTTTTTTTCCCCTGTAAATAACTGCAGATTTCTGGCCATGTGGATAAGATTGATTTTACTGCTTCGAGCATTTTACTTTCTCTCCAATTTTTACGGAAACTTTTTTTGTAAAAAACAAAAAAGGCAAAAAAAGAGAAAAAAATAAAAAATCCAAAGAAAAACGATCCCCCCCCCTCCCCCAAAAATCCAAATCGACGCCGGACTCGGGTGGGAGGGTGGGGTCTGGGGAGGACTCCCCTGTGGCCCTCAGGATTCCCGGGAATCCTTGGGGAGTGGGAAAGGGGGGAGGGGGAGGTGACCCGGGGGCATTTTGGGGTTAAAAAGGCCCTTTTACATCACAGGTGCCACCTGACTTGGGGTCCTTGGGGTGTCCCCACAGCCAGGGAGGCTCCGGGGGCCGTGTGGGATGGGGGGGATGTGGGGACACCTGGGATGGCCTGGGGACATGGGGGGACACACGGACACCCGAGGGACACACGGACACCTGAGGGGACACACGGACACCTGAGGGGACACACGGACACCTGGGGGGACACACAGACACCTGAGGGACACCCGGACACCCGAGGGGACACCCGGACACCAGGGGGGACACACGGACACCCGAGGGACACACGGACACCTGAGGGGACACACGGACACCTGAGGGGACAGGAGGACACCTGGGGGGACACACAGACACCTGAGGGACACCCGGACACCCGAGGGGACACACGGACACCAGGGGGGACACAAGGACACCCGAGGGACACACGGACACCCGAGGGACACACGGACACCTGAGGGGACACACGGACACCTGAGGGGACAGGAGGACACCTGGGGGGACACACAGACACCTGAGGGACACACGGACACCCGAGGGACACACGGACACCCGGGGGGACACACGGACACCCGAGGGACACACGGACACCCGGGGGGACACACGGACACCTGAGGGGACACACGGACACCCGAGGGACACACGGACACCCGAGGGACACACGGACACCCGGGGGGACACACGGACACCTGGGGGGACACACGGACACCCGAGGGGACACGTCCCGAGGACATGGTTGTGGGGACACCGGGATGCCCGGGGATACATGTCCTTGGGACACACGGACACCTGAGGGGACACACGGACACCTGGGGGGACACAGGGACACCCGAGGGACACACGGACACCCGAGGGACACACGGACACCCGAGGGGACACACGGACACCCGAGGGGACAGGAGGACACCTGGGGGGACACACAGACACCCGAGGGGACACACGGACACCCGAGGGGACACACGGACACCTGGGGGGGGACACACGGACACCCAGGGGGACACAAGGACACCCGAGGGGACACACGGACACCTGGGGGGGGACACACGGACACCCAGGGGGACACAAGGACACCCGAGGGACACACGGACACCCGGGGGGGGGACACGGACACCCGGGGGGACACACGGACACCCGGGGGGACACACGGACACCCGAGGGACACACGGACACCTGAGGGGACACACGGACACCTGAGGGGACAGGAGGACACCTGGGGGGACAGGAGGACACCTGGGGGGACACAAGGACACCTGAGGGACACCCGGACACCCGAGGGGACACACGGACACCAGGGGGGACACAAGGACACCCGGGGGGACACACAGACACCCGAGGGGACACACGGACACCCAAGGGGACACACGGACACCCGAGGGGACACACAGACACCCGAGGGGACGGACACCCGGGGGGGGACACGGACACCTGGGGGGGGACACACGGACACCTGAGGGGACACACGGAAACCCGAGGGGACAGGAGGACACCTGGGGGGACACACAGACACCTGAGGGACACACAGACACCCGAGGGGACACACGGACACCCGGGGGGGACACACGGACACCCGAGGGTAGGGGACGGTACACCCAGGGGGACACACGGACACCAGGGGGGACACACGGACACCCGGGGGGGGACACAAGGACACCTGAGGGGACACACGGACACCCGGGGGGACACACGGACACCTGGGGGGACACATCCTGGGCCCCGGGGGTGGAAGGACACAGGGCCAGGCAAGGACACACGGACACCTCGGGAATGGCGGCTGGGATCTGGGGAGGAACAGCTCCAGAACTGGAGGAATAAGGGGAAATATTCGGGGAATAATGGGAAATAACTGGGGAGGAAGAGAAAAACGGTTTGGGGAATAACAGGGAATATTCCGGGGGAAAACAGCAAATGGTTGGGGAATAATAACAAAAATGGTCAGGGAAAAGTTGGGGAATAACAGCCAGGATTTGGGGAGTGTCTGGGAATGACAGGAAATATTTGGGGAATATTAGGGTGAGAATAGGGAAATAGGTTAGGGAATATTTAGGAATAATAGGGAATATTTGGGGAACAATAGCAAGTGTTCAGGGAATATCTGTGGGATAATAATAAGTATTTGGGGAATATTTGGGAAATAATGGGAAGTACTTGAGGAATAATGGCAAAATAGTTGGGAAATAACAGGAAATATTTGGGGAATAAAAGGAAAATAGCTTAGGAAATATTTTGGAAATGCTGGGAGAACAAAATTAAATATTTAGGGAATATTTGGGGAATAATAGGAAATCAATTGGGGGAATAATATTTGGGGAATATTTGGGAAGTAACAGACAAGTCGTTTGGGGAATAATAGGAAATATTTGGGCAATAATGGGAAAATAGCTTGGGGAATGTTTGGAAAATAACAGCAGATTTTGGGGAATAATTCCAAATGTTTATTAGCAAATTAATTGGGGTAATAATGGGGAATATTTGGGGGAATAAAAGGAAAATAGTTTAGGAAATATCTGGGAAATAATAGCAAATATTGAGGGAAAGATACCAAATATTTAGGGAATACTGGGGGAATAATAGCAAATTATTGAGGGAATAACAGGAAATATTTGGAAATAACAGCAAATATTTTGGGGAAAAAACCAAATGAATTGGGGGAATAATGGGAAATATTTGAGGAATAATGGGGAATATTTGGGGAATAATGGGGAATATTTGGAAGATTTTTGGAGGAATAATAGAGAAATAGCTTAGGGAGTATCTGGGAAATAATAGCAAATATTGGGGAATAATATCAAATCTCTAGGGGATATTTAGGGAATAACAGGCAATTAAATAGGGGAATAATAGGAAATATTTGAGAAAAATTTGGGAAGTAATAGGCGAGTCATTTGGACAATAATAGGAAATATTTGGGGAATAATAACCAATATTTGGGGAGTGCCTGGGGAATAACAGGAAATGTTTGGGCAATAATGGGAAAATAGCTTGGGGAATGTTTGGGAAATAATTGCAAGTATTGGGGGAACAACACCAAATATTTTGGGAATATTTAGGGAATAATAGGAAATTAATTGGGAAAATAGTGGGGAATACTGGGGAGAATAATGGGGAATGTTTGGGGAATGTTTAGGGAATAACAGGAAATGTTTGGGGACTAATGGGGATTATTTGAGGAGTAATAGGGAATGTTTGGGGGAATAATAGAAAACTGCCTTAGGGAATATCTGGGAAATAACAGCAAGTATTGGGGGAATAATATCAAATATCTGGGGAATATTGAGGGAATATTAGGCAATTAATTAAGGGAATAACAGGAAATATTTTGGGAATAATAGGAAAATAGCCTGGGGATGTTTGAAAAACAAAATAGCAAATTAATTGGGGGAATAATAGGAAATATTTGGGGAATAATGGGGAATATTTGGGGAATAGTGGGGAATATTTGGGGAATGTTTGGGGAATAATAGAAAATTGCCTTAGGGAATATCTGGGAAATAATTGCAAGTATTGGGGGAATAATAGACAATTAATTAGGGGAATAATAGGAAATATTTGGAGAATAATAACCAATGAGAGTGGTTGGGGAATAACAGGAAATATTTGAGAAATAATAGGAAAACAGCTTGGGGATACTTGGAAAATAATAACAGGTATTGGGGAACAACAGCAAATATTTCAGGACTATTCAGGGATCAATAGCAAATCAATTGTGGGAATAATGGGGAATGTTGGGGGAATAATGGGGAATGTTTGGGGAATAACGGGGAATGTTTGGGGAATGTGAGGGGACACATCCCAGTGGTGTGTGTGGGGACACACGGAGATGTCCAAGGACAGAGCCCAGGGACACCTGAAGGGAACATCCCAGGGACACAGGGACAGCTGGGGACACCTGAAGGGACACATCCCAGGGACACAGGGACAGCTGGGGACACTCGGGACACCTGAAGGAAACATCCCAGGGACATAGGGACAGTTGGGGACACTCAGGACACTTGAAGGGACACATCCCAGGGACACCTGAAGGGACACATCCCAGGGACACAGGGACAGTTGGGGACACTCGGGACACCTGAAGGGACACATCCCAGGGACACGCACTTTTGGGCACACACAGACACACGAGGACACAAATCCTGGTGGCACAGGGACACCCCAGGGGACACCTGCCAGGGACACAAGAGGACACATCCTGAGGACACCTGGGGACGCTCGGGACACAGTCCAGGGACAAATGGACACCTTGGGACACCTGAAGGGACACATCCCAGGGACACGGGCTTGTGTGGACACACAGACACACAAGGACACCCATCCTGGGGGCACAGGGACACATCCTGGGGACACAGGGACACATCCTGGGGACACGGGGACCCCCAAGGGGACACATCCCAGGGCCACGCATTTCCACGGACACACAAACAGCCGAGGACACAAATCCTGGTGGCCCCCAAGTGACAGTTTAATGCCCCCACCCAGGACCAGCCCCATTCCCGCATCCCCCCCCTTCCATCCCACAGCGAGGCCACCAAACACCCCCGTCCCACCCCCCGAATCCCTATAAAAGTACAAAACCCCTTTAACCCCCCCGGGAATCCAGCTGGCCGCGGCGCCGGGGGTGTCACACGGCGGAGGTGACATCCCCCGCTGTCCCCGCCGTGCCCCCCAGCTCCAGCAGCCGCTCCAGCTCCTCCTGCCGCCGCGGGGACACCGGCAGCGGGGGCGGCCCCTCGGGGGGGGCTGTGGGAAAGGGGGGGGGGGTGTCAGCATCTCGGAATTCCACACGGCACCCGGGAGAGAGATCCATGGGGAAGGGTGTGCCCTGACCCCATCCAGGTGCTCCCCGATCCCGCTTGGGTGCTGCCCAGCCCCATTCAGGGGGTCCCCAACCCCTTTGGGGTCTCCCCGACCCCATCCAGGTGCTCCCCGATCCCATTTGGGTGTTTTCCAGCCCCATCCAGGTGAATCCCATGGTAGGGATGCACCAGAACCCCTCTGGGTGTTCCCTGGGGTTCAGGTGTCCCCCCAAATCCATGTGGGTGCTCCCCGGGATACAGGTGTACCCCAAGACCCCTGTGGGTGCTCCCCGGGCCGTGTTGTCCCCCCAAACCCATCTGGGTGCTCCCCGGGCCGTGGCGTCCCCCCGAACCCCCGTGTGCTCCCCAGAGCACCCCAACCCCCAAATCCAGATGCCCCCCAAATCCAGACATTCCCCGACCACCGCCCCCCAAACCCACAGATGCACGCCCCAAATTCCCGCGTGCCCCCCAAACCCTGATCCCCCCAAAGGGATGGGTGTTCCCCAAAAACCTTGAGCGCCCCCCAAATCACCCCTGACCCCACACGGGGCTGGCTGCCCCCCCCAACCCACACGTGTCCCCCTCTAAATTCCCAGGTGCCCCCCAAACCCTGACCCCCACCCGGGGCCGCGTGTCCCCCCAAATCCCCGCGTGTCCCCCCAAACCCCCACCGTGCTGGGGGGGCTCCTGCGGGCCGGGGGTGTCCAGGAAGACCCCGCTGTCCCCCCGGAGCTTCTCCCCGTCCGGCGACATTCCCGCATCCCCCGCGTCCCGCGCCTTGTCCAGCTGCCGCTTCTTCCTGCACGTGTCCCAACTTCGGGGGGACGGAGGGACACGGGGGGGTCACCGGGGGTCCCCAAATCCGCGCGTCCCCCCCCGGGACCCCCAAAACTCACCACTTGAAGGCCACGTAGGCGACGAGCCCCACGACGACGGCGGCGAGGAGGGCACAGTACAGCGGGATGGTGGCACCGGGGGGCGGCTCGGGGGGGTCCCCCGGCCCCGGGGGGGTCACACGGGGGTCCCCCGACACCGGGGGGGTCCCCCCGGGAACCGGCACCGCGGCCACGTCTGTGGGGACCGGGCGGGGCGACCCCGAAGGTTAAAGGAGGTTTGGGAGCGTCGGGATGTGCCTCAGTTTCCCCTTGGAGGGGAATGGGGGGAGGGACCTGATTTTGGGGTCACCCCCGGAGCCACGTGCGGAAACGGCCATAAAAAAGGGGGGGAGGTAAAAAAAAAGGGAAACTGAGGCGTAAAAAAGGGAATGAGGTAAAAAAGGGGAAACTGAGGCACAAAAATGGGAAATTGGGTAAAAAAGGGGAAACTGAGGCACAAAAAGGGGAAACGGGAAAAAAAGGGAACGAGGGGAAAAAAAGGGAAATTGAGGCACAGAAAGTGGGAAATTGGGTTAAAGGGGGAAACTGAGGCACAAAAATGGGAAATTGGGTTAAAAGGGGAAACTGAGGCACAAGAAGGGGAATGAGGGAAAAAGGGAATGAGGGGAAAAAAGGGAAATTGAGGCACAGAAAGAGGGAAATTGGGTAAATTGGGGGAAACTGAGGCACAAAAAGGGGGAATGAGGTAAAAAAAGGGGAAACAGGAAAAAAGGGAATGAGGGGGAAAAAAAGGGGAATTGAGGCACAGAAAGTGGGAAAAAGGGGGGAAACTGAGGCACAAAAGGGGGAAACTGAGGCACGATATTGGGAAATTGGGGCACGAGGTGAGGAAATTGAGGAAATGCCTGAGGAAAATGAGGCACAACGTGGGGAAACTGAGGAACAACAAAGAAATTAAGGAATTACGTGGGGAAAACTGAGGCACAAAATGGAGAATACGGGCACAAAAAGGGGAAACTGAGGCACAGCAGAAGGAAATTGGGGAAATAAAGGAACTATGTGGGGAAAACGAGGCACGAAGTGGAGAAACCGAGGCACAAAGAGGGGAAACAAAGGGACTACCTGGGGAAAATGAGGCACAACGTGGAGAAAATGGAGGGAAACTGGGAAAATGGGGGCACAATGTGGGGAAACTGAGGCACGACGTCAAAAGGAAGGAATGACATGGAAAAACTGAGGCACAAAACGGGGAAACTGAGGCACAAAATGGGGAAATTGAGGCACCAAATGGGGAATTGAGGCACCAAATGGGGGAATTGAGGCACCAAATGGGGGAATTGAGGCACCAAATGGGGGAATTGAGGCACAAAATGGGGAATTGAGGCACCAAATGGGGAATTGAGGCACAAAATGGGGAATTGGGGCACAAAATGGGGAATTGGGGCACAAAATGGGGAATTGGGGCACAAAATGGAGAAACTGAGGCACAGCACAAGGAAATTGAGGTATCATGGGGAAAGTGAGGCTCAATATAAGGAAATTAGGGGACTACATGGGGAAAATGAGGCACAATATTGGGAAAATTGGGGCACAATGTGGGGAAAGTGAGGCACAGGATGTCAAAATGAAGGAAGTACATGGAGAAAGTGAGGCACAAAACGGGGAAACTGAGGCACAATGTAGGGAATTGAGGCACGATATTGTAAAATTGAGACCCAAAATGGGGAAACTGAGGCACAGCACAAGGAAATCGAGGCACGAAATGGGAAAATGGAGGCACGAAGTGGGGAAAGTGAGGCACAAAATGGGGGAATTGAGGGACAAAATGGGGAAATTGAGGCATCAAATGGGGAAATCGAGGCATGACATGATGAAATGAGGGAACTAAATGGAGAATTTGATGCAAAAAATGGGGAAAGTGAGGCACAAACTGAGGAAACTGAGGCACAGCATAAGGAAATCGAGGGATGACATGAGGAAATGAGGCACAAAGTGGGAAAACTGAGGCAAAATAAAGGAAAACAGAGGCACAATAAGGGGCAACCGAGGCACAAAATGGAGAAAATGAGGCATAAAATGGGGAAAGTGAGGCACGAGATTGGGAAAATTGAGGCACAACATGAGAAAATCAGGGAACTACACGGAGAAACGGGAGCACAAGGTGGGGAAACTGAGGCACAATATTGGGAAACTGAGGCACAGCAGAAGGAAATGGAGGGGTGATGTTGGGAAACAGGGCTGATGGGGGGAAATTAAGGAACTACACGGGGAAAATGAGGCGCGATGTGGGGAAATGGAGGCACGACGTGGAGACATGGAAGCACAATGTGGGGAAACTGAGGCTCGACATGAAATTAAGGAATGACACGTGGAAACTGAGGCAGGACAAGGGGAAATTGAGGAATGACACGAGGAAACTGAGGCAGGATGTGGAGAAATTAAGGAATGACACGAGGAAACTGAGGCAGGACAGGAGGAAATTAAGGAATGACACGAGGAAACTGAGGCAGGACAAGGGGAAATTAAGGAATGACAGGAGGAAACTGAGGCAGGACAAGGGGAAATTGAGGAATGACACAAGGAAACTGAGGCAGGATGTGGAGAAATTAAGGAATGACACGAGGAAACTGAGGCAGGACATGAGGAAATTAAGGAATGACAGGAGGAAACTGAGGCAGGACACGGGGAAATTGAGGAATGACACGAGGAAACTGAGGCAGGACATTGGAGAATTAAGGAATGACACGAGGAAACTGAGGCAGGACAGGAGGAAATTGAGGCAGGACGAGGGGAAACAAAGGCAGGACGTGAGGGAACTGAAGAACTGTGTGGGGAAAGTGAAGCACGACGTGAGGGAATTAAGGAAGGCCATGGGGAAAACAAGGCACGACGTGGGGAAACTGAGGCACGACAAGGAGGAACTGAAGAACTACGCGGGGAAACCTCGGCCCAGCCCCCCCTCAAACCTTCCTGCCCCTCCCACCGCCCCCCCGGGGGTCCCCCGGTGCCACTCACGGCTGCAGGGGGGGCAGGGTGGGCACGGCTCCTCCCGCTCCTCCTCCGCGGGGCTCGGGGCTGTGGGGGACGTTTGGGGTGGGTTTGGGGGGGGTTTCTGGGTGTGGGGGGGTGTTTTGGAGGGGGGGGGGGTGTTTTGGAGAAGTTTAGGGGATGTGCTTGGGGGTTGTTTTAGGG
>NW_024105171.1:0-10249 GCF_003945595.2 Pipra filicauda | reverse complement strand
GGATAAAAGGAAAGAAAAGGAACTGAACAGAACTGACCCAAAGTGAACCGAACCAAAGCCAAGAGAACAACAAAAGCCAGGGAGTGAAATGACCCGGAGCGTCCCGGGCCGGGGGCGGCCGGCGGGGCCCGGGGGCAGCGGGAACACCCCGCCCGGCCCGGCCCATCCCGTTCCCGGCCCGTCCCAACCCGTTCCCGTTCCAGTCCCGGTCCCAGTGCCCATCCCGGCCCCGGTCCCGTCCCGGTCCCGCACCGGGCTCAGCAGCAGCAGCAGCAGCGGCGCCAGGAGCCGCCGCATCGCCGACCCCGGCCCCGGCCCGGGACCCCCCGCTCCGGCCGGACCGAGCCGAGCGGGGCCGGACCGCTCCCCGCCGCCCGAACCGCTCCGGCGCCGCTCGGTTCGGCCCCGTCCGGCCCCGTTCGACCCCGGTTCGGGCCCGTTCGGTCTCAGTTCAGCCGCTCTCGGTCTCAGTTCGGCTCCGCTCGGTCCTGGTTCGGTCCCGTCCGGTCCGGTCCCGTTCAGCTCCCGCTCGGTCCCGGTGCGGTCCCGGTTCGGTCCTGCTTGGTCGCAGTTCAGCCCCGCTCGGTCCCGGTCCCGGTCCGGCCCCGTCCAGCCCCGCTCGGCCCCGTTCGCTCCCGCTGGGTCCCGGTCCGGTCCCGTTCGCTGCCGGTCCGGCCCCTCTCGTCCCGTCCCGCCCGGGCCGGTCTCAGCTGGGCGTGGCTCCCCCGGGCAGGGCGGGGCGGGGCGCTCCGCCATTGGCTGAGCGTTGCAGGCGGGGCGGGACTAATCTCCAAGCCCCGCCCCCCGCGGCTCCTGGGAACGCGGGTTCGAGTCCCGCCCGGGGCGCTCCCAGCGGGACTGGCCCGAACTGGGACTGGGAGCCCCCGTCGCCTCCCCACGGCCCTGCCCCCGGTGAAAAATAGTCTCTGAAAGCGGGAGAAGAAGCTTTATTGACCTCTGGTGGGGCCACAGCGCCCTGGGGTGGGCACAGGGTCTCAGCTGGGTGCAGCGTCCTGGCACGGGTGGGGGGTCTTGGGGTGAGTGCGGGGTCGTGGAGTGGGTGCAGCATCCCACCTTGGCGTGGGTGCAGGGTTTTGCTGTGGGTGCAGGACCCTGACACGGGTGCGGGACCCCAGCGTGGGTGCACAGCCTTGGGGTGGGTGCAGGGTCTGCGGGTGGGACCCTGGCATGGCCCCTGCCGTGGGTGCAGCCCCCCGGTGTGGAGGGTGCAGGACGCTGCCGTGGGCACAGGGGCTTGGTGTGGGTGCGGGGTCTCGATGAGGGGTCTCACGGGTGTGGGGTCTCATTATGGGTGCGGGGTCTCTGTGAGGGTGCAGGGTCTTGGTGTGGGTGTGGGGTCTCCTGGGTGTGGGGTCTCCTGGGTGCCTGATCTTGGCTCTGAGGGTGCAGAGCGTCAGTGTGGGCACAGGATCTCACGGATGAGGGGGCTTGGGGAGGGTGCGGGGTCTCATCGTGGGTGTGGGGTCACGGTGTGGGTGTGGGATCTTGGTGAGGGCACAGGTTCTCATGGTGGCGGGGCTTGGTGTGGGTTAAGGGTCTCACTGTGGGTGTGGGGTCCTAGTGGGGGTGCAGGGCCTCATGGGTGTGGGGTCTCATGGTGTGGGGTCTCAGTGAGGGTGAGGGGTCTTGATGTGGGTGCAGAGTCTAGATGAGGGTGTCAGTGTGGGTGAAGGGTCTTGGTGTGGGTGCAGGGTCTTGGTGTGGGTGTGGGGTCTCATGATATGGGGGATCTCAGTGAGGTGGGGGGTCTTGGTGTGGGTGCAGGGTCTTGGTGTGGGTGTGGGGTCTCATGATGTGGGGTCTCAGTGAGGGTGGGGGTCTTGGTGTGGGTGCAGGGTCTCATGGGTGCCAGGTTTTGGTGAAGGAACAGGGTCTCATGGGTGTGGGGTCTCCTGGGTGCAGGGTCTCCATGTGGGTGCAGGGTCTCCATGTGGGTGCAGGGTCTCGGTGTGGGCACATCCCCCTGGTCCCTCTCGTCTCTCACCACCCACGGGTGGGGTGCCAGAGCTCCACCACCTTCCCCCCGGCGTGGACGAAGTACACGGGGTGCATGGCAGCCGTGGCACAGGCCTGGGGGGGGAACACTCAGCCTGGCACGGGGGGGACACGGGGGGACACGGGGGGACACGGCAGGGCCGGACACTCACGTGGTACGGGATGAGAGCCAAGGTGCTTCCCACCGGGAACCGCTGGAAATCCAGCTCCCCATCCACGGCCTCCACCTGCCCGTGCTCCTGGGTCAGCCCCACCAGCCTGGGGGGACACGGTGTCACCTCCCCATCACATCCCCACCCGCGTGTCCCCCCCCACGCCCCGCGGGGGTCACCTGAGCTGGGGGTGCCCCTCGATGGCGGCGCAGCCCGGGGGTCCCCGGTCGCGGCCGTGCAGGCTCAGGGCCGCCCACCCACAGTCCACCAGCAGCTGCCGGCGGTGGGGGTAGTGCCCGACCACCCTGGTGAGGACACGGATCGCCACCTCCTCCGGCCGGCACGAGCCCAGCTGGGTCTGCTGCAGGTCTGGGGAGGGGGAGAAGAAAGCGCCTGGATGAGCTCGGGGTGTATCCCACCGCCGGGGGTCCCGCGCGGCCGGGGGGTCCCGTCCCACTCACCATAGAACAGGTAATTGCCCGGGTGCACCTCGGTGAGCTGCGACATCTCCGGCACCGGGTGGCTGCAGGACGGGGTGGAGCCGATGGTGGCCTCGGGACACGGGATCCCCTCCTGCCGCAGCCTGGGGGCACATTGGGGGGACCCTCTGAGTGCTCGGGGAGAGGGGCCAGAGGTGGGTCCTTCACCCCTGGGCACGGCGGGGAACGAGACCAGGGGTGGCTCCTTCGAGTTTGGGTGCCACAGGAGCAGGACCAGGGGTGGTGATGCCTCAGGGAGCCCCCAGATGTGCCAGGGAGCCCCTCCCAGACACTCAAGGGAACCATCCAGATGTGGAAGAGCCCCCCTCCTTCCCCCAGTATGTTAGGAAGGTCCCAAGATGTACTGGGGAGTCAGTCAGATGTGCCCAAATGCCACCCAGATGTGCCAGAACATCCCTTCTGATGCGCCTGGGACCGCCCCCTGATGTGCCCAAGCATCCCCAGGTGTGCCAGGAATCCCCTCGGATGGGCCAGGACACCCCCAGATGTGAACAGGAGCCCCCAGATGTGCTCCAGTGCCCCCTCAGACTATGCCAGGGCATCCCCAGACACACCTGGGACACTTCCCAGATGTTCCCAGCTGTGCCAAAGCACTCCCAGCCATGCCTGGGACCCCTCCCAGCTGTTCCTGGACCCCCAGATGTGGCAGAGCACCCACCAGCTGTGCTTGGGACCAGCCCCAGATCCCAGATCCTGCCTGGGATCCCTTGCAGATGTTCCCAGCTGTGCCAGAGCAGCTCCCAGCTTTGGGAAAAAGGGGGAATTTGGAGGAGGTGGCCTCAGTTTCCCTCCCCTAAATCGGTGCCACCACGGGCAGGACTGGGCTGGGGACCCCCAGGACGTGCCCCCCGATGGGAACACCCCTGTTCGTGGGGGGATAGGGGGGGGGTCCCTGTTTCCCCTCTCCCCCTCCCAGCGGGAACCATCCGGCAGCAATTCCCTCCAGGATGCGAAACCCCGCTGGGATAAAAGGGCGGCGAGGAGGCGGGAGGGGACAATGCCACAGGTCACATCAAAGGTGACATCAAAGGTGCCTGAGCCGCCAACATCCTCCCTGTGCCCTCCGGGGGGGGCTTTGAGGGGCTTTTATGGGGGTCGTTTACATTTACAACCCAACACCGGGATTTTGGAGGGGAGGGGGGACGGGGACGAGGACGTGCCACCCCCCAGCTCGTCCCTCGCTCTCCCCAAAACGCCGCGATCCGACCCGGCCCCTCCCGGGCGCGGGGACTGACCTGGTGACAAAGGCCAGCACGGCCTTGGTGGTGTCCCTGGCGACGTCCTGCACGGCCGGGATGTCCCCGCAGCCGTAGGTGTTCCCGCAGTGGGCGTAGACCCCCGCCAGTGTCACCACCTCCGGGCACCCCCGGGCGATGGCCCGTGCCAGCTCCAGAGCCTCGGGATCCGTGGGGCGGATTCCCGCTGTGCCGGGGGAGGGGGGGACACGGAGGTGGGAGGGGGTTTGGGGGAGATGGTGGGGATCGGTGGGATATCACCCCCCCACACCACGGAGCATCCCGGCGGTGGGAAGGGTGGGAATGGGGGTGTGGGGGGGGATTAAAGGGGTTTGGGCGACCTCTGCCCCTTGGAATGCCTGGAAAAATGACCCTGGAGGGGCTCAGGTGCCCCGTCCTGGTTGAGATGGTGGATCTGAGGGCTTGAGGGACCTGGGACATCCTTCCCCATGGAGCATCCTCGAAGAATGATTTTTGGGTGGGGGTCTTAAATGTCCCCTCCTGGCTGAGACGGACCTGAGGGCTCGGAGGGACTTGGGGCACGGAGCATCTTTGATTAAGGACGTTGGGGGTGGTCTCAGCTGCCCCATCCTGGCTGGGATGGTGGATCTGGGGGCTCGGGGGGATGCAGGACCTCATTCCCCAAGGAGCAGCCTTGAGGAATGATTTTTGGGGGGTCTTGGATGCTCCATCCTGGCTGAGATGGATCCGGGGCTTGGAGGGACAAGGGACATCCTTCCCCAAGGAGCATCCTTGAAGAATGGCTTTTTTTAGGGGGTCTCAGGTGCTCCTTTGCAGTTGAAATGGTGGATCTGGGGGCTTGGAGGGATAAGGGACATCCTTCCCTAAGAAGGATCCTCAAAGAATGACTTTTGGGGGGTCCCAAATGCCTCAGCCTGTTTGAGATGGTAGGTCTGGGGGGCTTGGAGAGACTTAGGGATCCCTCCCTGTGGAGCATCTTTGAAGACTGGCTTTTTTTTTGGGGTCTCAAATGCCCCATCCTTGTTGAGATGGTGGATCTGGGATCTTAAGGGGACACGGAGACCTCTCCTCATGGAGTATCCTTAAAAAATGATTTTTGGGAGGTCTTAAATGCCCCATCCTGATTGAGAAGGAGGGCTTGGAGGGTCCTTGATTAATGACATTGGGGGTGGGCTTAGATCCCCCACCCTCATGGAGATGGTGGATGTGAGGGCTTGAGGGACACGGGGAGCTCTCCTGGTGGATCATCCCTAAGGAATGACTTTTGGGGGATCTTAAATGCCTCATCCTCATGGAGATGGTGGATCTTGGGGCTTGAGGGACATGGGGAGCTCTCCTAGTGGATCATCCCTAAGGAGTGATTTTGGGGGGTCTTAAATGCCTCATCCTCGTGGAGATGGTGGATGTGGGGGCTTGAGGGCCAGGGGGAGCTCTCCTGGTGGATCATCCCTGAGGAGTGATTTTGGGGGGTCTTAAATGCCTCATCCTCGTGGAGATGGTGGATGTGGGGGCTTGAGGGCCAGGGGGAGCTCTCCTCATGGGTCATCCCTATGGAATGGCTTCTGGGGGGTCTTAAATGCCTCATCCTCGTGGAGATGGTGGATGTGGGGGCTTGAGGGACACAGGGAGCTCTCCTCATGGCTCATCCCCAAGGAGTGATTCTGGGAGGTTCTCAGCCGCCCCATCCCCACTGGGACGGTGGTTCTGGCGGGCACCCAGCACATCCCACCCCGAGGGCCATCCTGGATGATGAACACCCCTCCGGCAGAGGCCGGGGTGCCCCATCCCCGCCCCCCCAAAGGGTGGGGTGTGGGGGGTCACCTACCCCTGCCGTTCCCGCAGTCCAGCTTGAGCCACACGAGCCAGCGCTTCCCGCCGGGAAGGGGGTTCTGGCGCAGGAGCTCCAGGCCCCGGGGGCTGTCCACGAGCAGCTGGAAGGCCTGGAGCTGCCGGGCCAGGGCGGCACATTCCGGCAGGTGCCACTCCTGCGCCGGGAAGGCGTACAGGATGTCGTCGAAGCCCCCGGCGGCGAAGAAACGCCCCTCGGCCAGCGTGGACACCGCGATCCCGCGGCGAGTCCCGCCCGTGGCCAGCGCTGCCCCTTCCCTGGAACGGGGGGAGAGGGGTCGGGGTGTGGGGAGGGGGGAAATGGGGGATACCGGGGGGAAAGTGGGGGAGGAGGGAAGGAGGATGGGAGAAACCGGGGGGATACTAGGGGGGAGAGGATGGGGGATACTGGGGGGGCAGGTGGAGGGAGAATGGGGGATGCTGGGGGGATACAGGGGAAGGTGGGGGACACTGGGGGGGAAGGTGGGAGGATGGGGGATACTGGGGGGATCCAGGGGGATATGGGGGAAGGTGGGAGATGCTGGGGGAGAAGGTGGAGGGAGGATGGGGGATACTGGGGGGATCCAGGGGGGATTCAAGGGAGATCCAGGGGAAGGTGGGAGATACTGGGGGGAAGGTGAAGGGAGGATGGGGGATACTGGGGGAAGGTGGGAGGAGGATGAAGGATGCTGGGGGGATCCAGGGGGGACCCAGGGGAAGGTGGGAGATACTGGGGGGGAAGCTGGAGGGAGGATGAGGGATACTGGGGGGATATGGGGGAAGGTGTGGGATACTGGGGGGGAAGCTGGAGGGAGGATGGGGGATACTGGGGGGATACAGGGGGATATGGAGGAAGGTGGGGGATACTGGGGGGGCAGGTGGAGGGAGGATGAGGGATACTGGGGGATACAGGGGGATATGAGGGGAAGCTGTGGGGGAAGGTGGGGGGAGAACAGGAGGGATGGTGGGGGAGATGGGGGATACTGGAGGAAGCTGGGGGGATACTGGGGGAGGATAAGGGATACTGGGGGGATACTGGGAGGGAAGGTAGGGCAGGATATGGGGAGAATGGAGGGAAGGTAAGGGTGCTGAGGAGGTGCCAGGAGGGATACTGGGAGGATGGTGGAGGGATGCTGGGGGAGAAGTTGAGGGGTGTTGAAGGGGAGCACGAGGGATGCTGGGAGGATACTGGGGACAGGATGGGGACATACTGGGGGAAGGTGGGAGTGCTGGGGGAGGATGAGGGTGTGCTGGGGGGGACACTGGAAGGGGCACTGGGAGGATGGTGGGGTGATACTGGGAAGTTGAGGGGTGCTGAGAGAGACGGGGGGGATACTGGGAGGATGGTGGAGAAATAAAGGAGGGGTACTGAGAGGGAGGATGAGGGTGTTGGGGGGATACTGGGAGAATGCTGGGGTGAATTGAAGGGTGCTAAAGGGGAGAATGGGGGGACACTGGGAGGATGGTGAGGGGATACTGGAAAGGCAGATGGGTGATATTTGGGGGAAAGGTTGGGGGTGCTGAGGGAGAGGATGTAGAGGTGCTGGGAGGGACTCCGGGAGGGTGCTGGAGGGTTACTGGGGGGAAGTTGAGTGCTAAGGGGGAGGGTGGGAGGATACTGGGAGGATGGGGGGGTGATACTGGAGGGGAGGATGGGATGGATGCTGTGGGGGGATGCTGGGGAAGAGGATGAAGGGGAAGTTGAGGGGTGCTGAGGGAGAGGATGAGGAGGTGCTGGGAGGGATATTGGGAAGAAGCTGGAAGGATACTGGGGAGGAAGTCGGGTGCTAAAGGGAAGGACGGGGGAATACTGGGAGGGTGCTGGAGGGACACTGGGGAGGTGCTGAGGAGACACTGGGGGGTACCGGGGAGGGTGCTGGGGTTGCCGGGGGTTGCCGGGCGGACCGTGGGGCCGCACTCACAGCGTTTTGTGTGTCTTGACGTGGGGCCGCAGGCGCAGCCCCAGGGCCCGGCACCGCTCCCGCATCCGCTCGGCGTTCCCGCGCACCTTCGCCTGGTCCAGGATCAGCGCCGGGGTGGGCAACTGCTCCAGGGGGGCTCCCAGCCACCTGCGGGGGCTGCGGCACGGGACGGGAGAGGGGGAACCGGCACAGCCCCCCCAAACCCACCCTGCGCCCACTGCACCCACTGTGCCCCCAAATCTGCACCCACCATCCCTCCAAACCTGCACTCCCCAAACCACCCTGCGCCCACTGCACCCACTGTGCCCCCAAATCTGCACCCACCATCCCTCCAAACCTACACCCCCCCGAAACACCCTGCACCCACTGCACCCACAAACCTGCACCCCCCAAAACATCCTACGCCCACCATGCACCCACTGTGCCCCCAAACCTGCCCCCATCATAGACCCAAACGTGCACCCCTCCAAAAAACTCCTACACCCACCATGCACCGACTGTACCCCTAAACCTGCACCCATTGTGCACCCAAACATACACCCACTGTACCCCCAAAGCTGCACGGCCCCAAAAAACCCCTACACCCCCCATGCACCCCCTGTACCCCTAAACCTGCACCCGTCATCCCCCAAACTACACCCACTGTACCCCAAACCTACCCCCACCCTCCCCCCCAAACCTGCACCCACCATACACCCCCCAACAAACTCCCTGCACCCACCTTGCACCCACCATCCCGCCAAACCTGCACCCACCCAGACCACCCTGCTCCCACTGCACCCTCTGTGCCCCCAAACCTGCACCCCCCAAAACCACCCTGCTCCCACTGCACCCGCTGTGCCCCCAAACCTGCACTGCCCAAAACCACCCTGCACCCACTGCACCCGCTGTGCCTACAAATCTGCACCCCCTAAAACCACTCTGCATCCCCCATGCACCCACTGTGCCCCCAAACCTGCACCCACCATCCCTCCAAACCTGCACCCCCCAAAACCACCCTGCACCCACTGCACCCACAAACCTGCACCCCCCAAAACACCCTACGCCCACCATGCACCCACTGTGCCCCCAAACCTGCCCCCATCATAGACCCAAACGTGCACCCCTCCAAAAAACTCCTACACCCCCCATGCACCCCCTGTACCCCTAAACCTGCACCCGTCATCCCCCAAACTACACCCACTGTACCCCAAACCTACCCCCACCCTCCCCCCCAAACCTGCACCCACCATACACCCCCCAACAAACTCCCTGCACCCACCTTGCACCCACCATCCCACCAAACCTGCACCCACCCAGACCACCCTGCTCCCACCGCACCCTCTGTGCCCCCAAACCTGCACCCCCCAAAACCGCTCTGCATCCCCCATGCACCCACTGTGCCCCCAAACCTGCACCCACCATCCCTCCAAACCTGCACCCCGCAAAACCACCCTGCACCCACTGCACCCACAAACCTGCACCCCCCAAAACACCCTACGCCCACCATGCACCCACTGCGCCCCCAAACCTGCACCCACCATAGACCCAAACGTGCACCCCTCCAAAAAAACCCTACACCCACCATGCACCCACTGTACCCCAAACCTGCCCCCACCCTCCCCCAAACCTGCACCCACCATACACCCCCCAACAAACTCCCTGCACCCACCGTCCCGCCAAACCTGCACCCACCGTCCCGCCAAACCTGCACCCACCGTGCACCCCAAAAAAGACACGTGGGACGGGAACGTTTGGGACTGGGACGTCTGGGATAGGGACGCCGGACAGAGGGACACCTGGGGCTGGGGTTCTTGGGGCAGGGATGCCTGGGGTCGGGACACTGGGAACTGGTCGCTGGGACTGGGAATCCTGGGACAGGATGCCTGGAGCTGGGTCAGTAGGAACTGGGTCACTTGGGACTGGAACATTTGGGATCGGGACACTGGGAAAAGGGACCCTTGGGACTGGGATTCTTGGGACAGGATGCCTGGAGCTGGGTCAGTAGGAACTGAGTTACCTGGGACTGGGACCCTTGGGATAGGACACTGGGAAAAGGGACCCTTGGGACTGGGATTCTTGGGACAGGATGCCTGGAGATGAGTCAGTAGGAGCTGGGACCTTCGGGATAGGGACACTGGGAAAAGGGACCCTTGGGACAGGATGCCTGGAGCTGGGTCAGTAGGAGCTGGGTCCCCTGGGACTGGGACACCGGGAAATGGGTGACGGGGCTCAGGATGCGGGGACAGGGACACCCTCTGGCCGTGTCACCTCGGTGTCCCCCCCTGCCCCCCCGCGGTGTCCCCTGCCCCTGTGGGTGCGGGGTGAAGGTCCGGGGGTGCCCCGAGCGCCGTCCCCGCCCTGCCCACCTGTCCGTCCGCGTGTCCATCCCCGCGTCCATCGCTCCGGCCGCCGCTCCCGTCCCCGCTCCGGTGGCCCCGGCGGTGCCACTGCCCCCACGTGACAACGTGGCACCCGCGGCCAAGCCCCGGCCGGGGACAAGGGTCGCTGCCAACCGAGGGGCCTCGCCGGGGTGGCAGGGCCAGGGGAGGACACGCGGAGCCCGCGCCAGGACACGCGGCCAGAGCCGGGGACAGCCGGAGCCGGGGGGGACAGGCAGGGATGGCCGGGACGCC
>NW_024105170.1:0-42697 GCF_003945595.2 Pipra filicauda | reverse complement strand
CCGAGGACCCCCCGGGCTGTGGTGGGGGCGGGGGGGGGAGGGGGTGAAACCCTTGGAAAAACTCTTGGAAAAGCCGCTCCTCGCCCCTTTTTGCGGCGCGGGGGAAGAGCCCGCGGGGCCCGAGCGCGGCCGCGGCCGCTCCCTGAGCTCGGGGCGGGTCTGAGTCACCCCCCCCTCGGGCCCCCCCCTTCCCCCTCCTCCCCCGGGCCCCCCCTTCCCCCCGGAGCCCCCGCCCAGCCCTGAGTCACAAACCTGTTCGGCCGCCGCCGAGAGGAGCCTTCCAGAGGCTTCCGCGGCCGGATCGGGCCCCCCTGGAGACACCCGTGGGGTGGGGGGAGGCGGGGTGGGACCCCCCCTTCCTCACCCCCAAGGTCAGATCGGGCTGCCCCCCCCCCCGCCTTCACCCAAAGCCCCCCCTCGAGACCACCCAGTGTCACCCGGAGCTTCCCAGGGGTGGAGGTGCCACCCCCCCCTCCCCCATCCAGTTGGGGTGTCTGGAGACCCCCCGGGACCACCCCCCACCTCCTGGAGCTCCACGGGGGGGGGGGAGATGCCACCCCCCCCCGCAGCCCCTGACAGAGCTTGGGGACCCCCGTGGTGACACTCAGAGGGTCCTTTATGGCCACTGTCCCCCCCGTGCTGGCACTTGGGGACCCCCGTGGTGACACTCAGAGGGTCCCTCTGCCCCCAGGACCTGCCCACCCCAGGGTTGTCCCTCCCCGTGTCCCCCCCCCACCCCAGGGTTGTCCCTCCCCGTGTCCCCCCCCCTCACTGGACAGGGTCCCCCGTCACCTCCTCGGCACCAGGGACACCTCGGTGGCTCCGTGGCCACCAGGACCCCTGAGTTGGCCATTCCACACCCCCCCAGCTTGGGGGTCCCTGGTGGGGGTCCGTGTAGGGGGGCAGCTCCTCCCGGGGTCGGGGACCCCCCCCAATCTTCCGCTGAGCTCCGTGTGGGGTCCCCCCCCCCCCCCCGACCCGGTGACAGCGGCCCCACCCCCCACCCCCCCCCGTGGTGTCCCAACATCCAGGTGGTTAAAAAATCAGGAACCCCCTGGAGAACGACCCCACCCCCCCCCCGGGGGGTCCTCAGTCTCCCCAAATTGGGGGAGGGGGCGGGGGCTCCATCCCCAGTGACCTTCCCGGCCATCCTGGCGTTGTGTCCCCCCCCCCCCAGACCCTCGACTGGGGGTTGGGGACCGGGTGGCCCCCAAGGGGTCCCATCCCACCTTTCCCGGTTTGTGGAGCTGGAAAACGCCCCCTTGGTGGTTTGGGGGTTCTTTGGGGGCGGGGAAATAACAACAACCCTCCCCCCCCCTTCCCAAAATTCCCCCCCCAATCCCCTTCGGGGCTGGTGGGAATGGGACGCTCTGGGAGGTGGTTTTGGGGGGTCCGGGCGAGGCCTGGGCGGTGACGGCTCCAACCCCAAACCAGCTGGAGATCCCAACCCTCTCCCGGAATTCCCGGTGGGATTGAGGAACCGGGACTGGGACGAGGTGGGTTTTCCCGGGGGGCTCCGGTCCAGGCCGGCGGTGACCTCCTGGGGCAGGGCCTGGCCCACATCCCCAAGTCCCAGATCCACAAGGATCAGGCTCATCCCGCCCTTTCCCTTCGTGACTGCGACGGGAGGAGGGTTTACTCCTGATTTCTGTCTCATCCCAGCCCAAAATTCCCTAAAAACGGAGAAATCCCCTCAAAACATCCGTAGGTGCCCGAGGAGTTGACCCTGGGGGGGGTTCAGCGCCCGAGGTGACGCAGGGGACAGGGGACAGGGGACATTCCAACGCCAGCCCCGCTCCGTCCTTCCCGACCACCCCGCCCTGGAACTCCTTTAATTCCCACAAAACAGCGGAAACGTGGATTCCCGGGCAGGCAAAGCTGCTCCTGGGGCCGAGCTGGCCCAGAGGGGCCTTCAGGGCAGGGGGGACGTGGGGACAGCGAGTCCCTGCCCCCGGAGCTCCCGCCTCGCACCCTGGAGCCGGATCCGGATCCGTCCCATCCGGAGGTTTTGGGGGAAGGAAGAGGGATCTGGGGGGGGAAGAGATGGAGCTTCACTGACCCCCCCCCGCTGTCCCCTCCAGGCTGGGAAGGTGACACAGGAACCGCCGCGAGGTCCGACGGGCGAGGGCAGAGGATTCCTGGGGCGGATCCGGGCGGGACCTTCCTCCCGACAAGGTCAGTGGGGCCGCCCGGGGCTCTCCCTCCTCCTCCTCCTCCTCCTCCCCGACCCCTCCGTGGTGTCCCTGCCCCTCACCCCATCCCCGATCCCGGCTGCAGATGGAGAAGGAGGAGGAGACGCGGGAGATCCTGCTGCCCAACTGGCAGGGCAGCGGCTCCCACGGCATCACCATCGACCAGACCGACGACGGCGTCTTCGTCAAGCGCGTCCAGCAGAACTCCCCCGCCGCCCGCATGGGCGTCGTCAAGGAAGGTGGGGCCTGGGAGGGGTCTGGGGGGACAAACTGAGGGGGTTCGGGGCTGTTTGATCACTCCTGGTGGTGCAGGGGCTCCTCCCCGAGGGTTTTTTGGGGGAAAAACGGGGGCTTTGGGGCTGTTTTATCCCTCCTGATGGCACCTTGGGTGGCTCCTCTTCTGTCCTTGTGGGCGATGACCCCACTGTCACTCCTGGTGGGGTCAGGGGCTCCTCCCCGAGGGTTTTTTGGGTGTAAAAACCAGATCTTTGGGGCTGTTTATTCATCCTGGTGGCACCTCAAGCACTTCCCCCTCCACCCTCATGGGCGATGACCCCATGGCCGCTCCTGGTGGGGACGAGGGGGCTCCTCCCTCCCTCCCTCCCTCCCAAATCTCTCGCCCCTCTGCTCAGCCCCATCCCCACAGGGTGGGCACCGGGATGGTGGCACCGTGCCAGGGGAGTTCTGGGGGGGGAAAAACCGGGATATTTTGGGGCTGTTTGTCCATCCTGGTGGCACCTGGGGTGCTTCCCCCTCCACCCTCCTGGGCACTGACCCCATGGTGACTCCCGGTGGGGACAAGGGGGCTCCTCTCTGAGGGTTTTGGGGTTAAAAATGGGGTCTTTGGGGTTGTTGATCCATCCTGGTGGGCCCTTGGGCGGTTCCTCCGTCACCCTCGCGGGCGATGACCCCACGGCCACCCCCAGCGGGGACGAGGGGGCTCCTCCCTCCGTCTCCCCCCCCCTGACCCGCCCGTGCCCGCAGGGGATCAGATTGTGAGTGCCACCGTCTACTTCGACAACCTGCAGTCCGGGGAGGTGGCGCAGCTGCTGCAGACCATGGGCCACCACACCGTGGGACTGCGGCTGCAGCGCCGTGGCGACCGCTCCCCCCTGCCCGGCCAGCCCTGGGCGCACGACGCGTTCGCCGCCGGCAGCCCCGAGGTCGTGCTGGTGAGTGCCGGGCGCTGGGGACGGCGGTGGTTGTGGGTGGTGGTTGTGGTGGTGGTTGTGGTGGTGGTTGTTGTGGTGGTGGTGTGGTGGTGGTGGTTGTGGTGGTGGTTGTGGTGGTGGTGGTTGTGGTGGTGGTGGTTGTGGTGGTGGTGGTTGTGGTGGTGGTGTGGTGGTGGTGGGGGTGGTGGTGGTTGGTTGTGGTGGGGTGGTTGTGGTGGTGGTTGTGGTGGTGGTGGTTTTGGTGGTGGTGGTTGTGGTGGTGGTGGTTGTGGTGGTGGTGGTGGTGGTGGTGGTTGTGGTGGTGGTTGTGGTGGTGGTGGTTGTGGTGGTGGTGGTTGCGGTGGTGGTGGTTGTGGTGGTGGTTGTGGTGGTGGTTGTGGTGGTGGTGGTGGTGGTGGTGGTGGTTGTGGTGGTGGTGGTTGTGGTGGTGGTGGTTGTGGTGGTGGTGGTTGTGGTGGTGGTTGTGGTGGTTGTGGTGGTGGTTGTGGTGGTGGTGGTTGTGGTGGTGGTTGTGGTGGTGGTGGTTGTGGTGGTGGTGGTTGTGGTGGTGGTTGTGGTGGTTGTGGAGGGAAGGAAAGCGGTCCAGGTGCCGACCCGGGGTTGTCTCGGTTGCAGAGCGGAGATGACGAGGAGTACAGGAGGATTTACACCACCAAGATCAAGCCCCGGCTGAAGTCGGAGGAAGGGGCGGACGCCGAGGGCGGGGGGACGCAGAGCAGGACCATCACGGTCACCAGGAAGGTCACGGCCTACACCGTGGACGTCAGCCGGCACGGCGGCGCCGGCGACCTCAGCGCCGCGGGGACCGACCTCGACATCCGAGTCCCGAGCCCGGGACTCGCCCTCGGCGCCGACGGAGAGCCCGGGAAAACCCGGCTGCCAACGGGAGAGCTGAGGACTCAGCCAGAGAGCCAAATTCCTGGTGGAGAAACTGGAAAAGCCGTCCCCCTGGAGATGCCGGCGGGCTGGAAAGGCTCCGGTGCCTTCCCGGGGTCACCCAGGGTTGAAACCAACGGACAGATGGGAGAGCTGGAGGTGGGATTCCACGTCAAGGGGCCCAGGGTGGACGGGAAAGGACAAACCCTGTGTCTCCAGGGAGAGGTCGACGGCTCTCCGCCGCCCGTGGACGTGGGGAAGATCAAGATTCCCGCATTAAAAATCCCCAAATTCGGGTTCCAGGCTGGCGGCGGCGAAGCTCCGGTCCCCCCGGCGGGCACCGACACCAACATCACCTGCTCACCTGTCCAGGTGACGGGCCCTGGGCTGTCACCCCCCTCAGCCACAGCCGGGAAGGTCCCCTCCCCTCAACTGGGCGTCCCCGGCGTCGGCATCGACGGCCCCGGCGCGGAGCTCACGGCTCACGGCGCCGACGGCGCCAAGGGGAAGGTCAAGATCCCGCACGTGACCTGCCCCAAATTCACCGCCCTGGACTCGCGGGGGGACGGCCCCGCCCTGGAAATCGGGGTCCCCAAGGGCGAGGCGGCCGTCGAAGGAGGGTGGAAAGGCCCCGCCTTCAAGAAGGTGGAGACGCCCCAAATCTCCCTGTCCGACGTGAACTTGAGCCTGAAAGGCCCCCAGGCCAAGGGGGACCTGGGGGGGGTCACCGGCCCCAAGGTGGGGGGGGACCTCCCGGGACTCGGCCCCAAGGGGCTCCAGGTGGACGTGAAGGCGCCCGAGGTGGAATTCGGGGGTCGCGTGAAGGGCCCCAACGTGGACGTCGGCGCGAAGGGGCCGAAGGGGGAGGTGGACGTTTCCATCCCGACCGTGGGCGGCGACTTCAAAGGGCCCCAACTGGAGCTTAAAGGCCCCGCGGGGAAGACGCCGGAGCTGCACGTCCAGACCCCCCAGATCTCGATGCCCGACGTCGACCTGAACCTCAAAGGTCCCGGAGTGAAAGGAAATCTGGACGTTTCCAAGCTGGAAGGGGAGCTGAAAGCCCCCGGGCTCGACATCAAAGGCCCCAGAGTTGACGTTGGGAGCCCAGAGCTGGACGTCCAAGGTCCTGAGGGCAAACTGAAGTTCCCCAAGCTGAAAATGCCCAAATTTGGGGTGAAGGGAGAGACCCCCAACGTCGAGGTGACTCTTCCCAAGGGGGAGGTGGACATTTCTGGCCCCAAAGTGGACATTTCTGCCCCCAAAATGGACATTTCTGGCCCCAAGGTTGACCTGAAGGGCCCCAAGGTGGACGTTTCTGGCCCCAAGGTGGACGTCGATGTCCCGAGCGTGGACATCAAGGGTCCCAAAGTTGACATCGAGGCCCCTGACGTGGACATTCACGGCCCAGAGGGGAAGTTCAAGATGCCCAAGTTCAAGATGCCCAAGTTTGGGATGCCCGGGGTCAAGGCTGAAGGCCCCGAGGTGGACGTGACCCTGCCCAAGGGGGGCGTTGATGTTTCCCTGCCAAGCGTGGACATCCAGGGGCCCGAAGGCAAAGTGAAGGTGCCCGAGATGAACATCAAGGCCCCCAAGGTCTCCGTGCCCGACGTCGACCTGAACCTCAACGGTGCCAAGGTGAGGGGCGACCTCGACGCCTCCGTCCCCGCTTTGGAGGGGCCCCAACTGGAGCTCAAAGGCCCCAGAGTTGACGTCGGGAGCCCAGACCTGGATGTCCAAAGTCCCGAGGGCAAACTGAAGTTCCCCAAGCTGAAAATGCCCAAATTTGGGGCGAAGGGAGACACCCCCGAGGTCGAGGTGGCCCTTCCAAAGGGCAAAGCGGACGTTTCCTGTCCCGGCGTCGACGTGCCGAGCGTGGACATCCACGGGCCCGAGGGGAAGCTGAAGGGCCCCAAGGTGAAGGTGCCCGAGATGAGCATCAAGACCCCCCAGATCTCGATGCCCGACATCGACCTGAACCTCAAAGGTCCCAAAGTGAAGGGAGACCTGGATGTTTCCGCCCCCAAGCTGGAAGGGGAGCTGAAAGCCCCCGGGCTCGACATCAAAGGCCCCAGAGTCGACGTTGAAGTGCCCGACCTGGACGTCCAAGGTCCTGAGGGCAAACTGAAGTTCCCCAAGCTGAAAATGCCCAAATTTGGGGTGAAGGGAGAGACCCCCAACGTCGAGGTGACTCTTCCCAAGGGGGAGGTGGACATTTCTGCCCCCAAAGTGGACATTTCTGCCCCCAAAGTGGACATTTCTGGCCCCAAGGTTGACCTGAAGGGCCCCAAGGTGGACGTTTCTGGCCCCAAGGTGGACGTCGATGTCCCGAGCGTGGACATCGAAGGGCCAGAAGTGAAAGGAAAAGGTCTCAAGTTTAAAATGCCCGAACTGAACGTTCAGACCCCAAAACTGTCCATGCCAGACGTGGATCTGGGGTTGAAGGTCCCAAAACTGAAGGGGGACGTGGCAATTTCTGGCCCGAAGATCTCCGGGGATCTGAAGGGCCCCAAAATAGACGTGGAGGGTCCCAAGGTGGACGTGAAAGGCCCCAAAATAGACGTGAAAGGTCCCAAGGTGGATGTGGAAGTTCCCAGGATGGACGCGGAAGGTCCCAAAGTGGATGTTGAGATGCCGGAGGTGGACTTGGAATGCCCAGAAGGGAAGATAAAAGGCCCCAAATTTAAGATGCCGAAACTGAACATTAAGTCGCCCAAAATCTCGGTGCCGGACGTGGATTTGAACCTGAAGGGCCACAAAGTGAAGGGAGAGATGGACGTTTCCCTCCCGAAGGTAGAAGGTGAGGTCAAGGGGCCCAAAATCGACGTGGAGGTCCCGGACGCAAACCTGGAGGGTCCGGAGGCCAAACTGAAAATGCCCAAAATGAAACTGCCCCATTTCCACGTGTCCGGCCCCAAACTGGAGGGAGCCGAGGTCGATGTGAACCTGCCCAAAGCAGAGCTGGAGGTGGCTGGGCCGGAGGTGGACGTCGAGGGGCCGGAGGTGGACGTGGGAGGCGCGGAAGGCAAATGGAAAGGTCCCAAATTCCGGATGCCGAAGCTGAACATCAAAACGCCCAAAATCTCGATGCCGGACGTGGATTTGAACCTGAAGGGCCCCAAAGTGAAAGGAGAGGTGGATGTGGCAACTCCCAAGGTCGAAGGGGACTGGAAAGGGCCAGAAATGGAGGTGAAGGGGCCGAAGGTGGATGTTGAGGTGCCCAACCTGGACGTGGAGCTGCCCGAGGGGAAGGTGAAGGGCCCCAAGTTCAAGATGCCCGAGATGCACATCAAGGCCCAAAAGATCTCCTTGCCCGACGTGGACATCAACCTGAAGGGCCCCAAGGTGAAAGGAGACGTGGATGTGTCAGTGCCAAAGCTGGAAGGTGACCTGAAGGGCCCTGAACTGGACATCAAGGGCCCCAAGGTGGACATCGAGGCCCCTGACGTGGACATTCACGGCCCAGAGGGGAAGTTCAAGATGCCCAAGTTCAAGATGCCCAAGTTTGGGATGCCCGGGGTCAAGGCTGAAGGCCCCGAGGTGGACGTGGCCCTGCCGACAGGAAACCTGGATGTGTCCGGTCCCAAGGTGGACATTGAAGGTCCAGAGGTGGACATTGAAGGTCCTGAAGGAAAACTGAAGGGCCCCAAGTTCAAGATGCCCGAGATGCACTTTAAGACCCCCAAGATCTCGATGCCCGACATCGACCTGAACCTGAAGGGCCCCAAAGTGAAGGGAGACGTGGATGTGTCAGTGCCAAACCTGGAAGGTGACCGGAAGGGCCCTGAACTGGACATCAAGGGCCCCAAAGTTGACATTGATGCCCCCGATGTGGACATTCACGGCCCAGAGGGGAAGTTCAAGATGCCCAAGTTCAAGATGCCCAAGTTTGGGATGCCCGGGGTCAAGGCTGAAGGCCCCGAGGTGGACGTGACCCTGCCGACAGGAAACCTGGATGTGTCCGGTCCCAAGGTGGACATTGAAGGTCCAGAGGTGGACGTTGAGCTGCCCGAGGGGAAGGTGAAGGGCCCCAAGTTCAAGATGCCTGAGATGCATTTTAAGGCCCCCAAGATCTCGATGCCCGATGTCGACTTCAACGTGAAGGGCCCCAAGATCAAGGGTGATCTTGATGTGTCTGTTCCCAAACTGGAAGGTGACCTGAAGGGCCCAGACATTGACCTCAAAGGCCCCAAAGTCGACGTTGACCTTCCTGACGTTGAGCTGGAAGGGCCTGAAGGAAAATTGAAGGGCCCCAAGTTCAAGATGCCCGAGATGAACATCAAGGCCCCCAAAATCTCCATGCCTGACGTCGACTTCAACCTGAAGGGCCCCAAAATCAAGGGAGACCTCGATGTGTCTGTCCCTAAGCTGGAAGGTGACCTGAAGGGCCCTGAACTGGACATCAAGGGTCCCAAGGTGGACATCGAGGCCCCTGACGTGGACATTCACGGCCCAGAGGGGAAGTTCAAGATGCCCAAGTTCAAGATGCCCAAGTTTGGGATGCCCGGGGTCAAGGCTGAAGGCCCCGAGGTGGACGTGACCCTGCCGACAGGAAACCTGGATGTGTCCTGTCCCAAGGTGGACATTGAAGGTCCAGAGGTGGATGTTGAGCTGCCCGAGGGGAAGGTGAAGGGCCCCAAGTTCAAGATGCCCGAGATGCACTTTAAGACCCCCAAGATCTCGATGCCCGACATCGACCTGAACCTGAAGGGCCCCAAAGTGAAGGGAGACGTGGATGTGTCAATGCCAAAGCTGGAAGGTGACCTGAAGGGCCCTGAACTGGACATCAAGGGCCCCAAGGTGGACATCGAGGCCCCTGACGTGGACATTCACGGCCCAGAGGGGAAGTTCAAGATGCCCAAGTTCAAAATGCCCAAGTTTGGGATGAAGGGAGAAGGCCCCGAGGTGGACGTGACCCTGCCCAAGGGGGACGTTGATGTTTCCCTGCCCAAGGTGGACGTGGAGATGCCAAGTGTGGACATTGAAGGTCCTGAGGGGAAACTGAAAGGCCCCAAGTTCAAGATGCCCGAGATGAACATCAAGGCCCCCAAAATCTCGATGCCCGACATCGACCTGAACCTGAAGGGCCCCAGAGTGAAGGGGGGGGTCGATGTCTCTGCTCCCAAACTGGAAGGTGACCTGAAAGGTCCGGAGGTGAATATTAAAGGTCCAAAGTTGGATGTCGATGTTCCCGATGTCGACGTTGAAGGTCCCGAGGGGAAATGGAAAGGACCCAAGATAAAAATGCCAGAGATGAACATCAAGGCGCCAAAATTTTCCATGCCCGACATAGACCTCAACTTGAAGGGTCCCAAACTGAAGGGGGACGTGGACGTTTCTGCCCCAAAAATAGAGGGTGACGTGAAAGTGCCAGATCTGGAGCTGAAAGGACCCAAAGTAAACGTGGATGTTCCTGACGTTGAACTTGAGGTCCCAGAGGGGAAGATCAAGGGCCCCAAGTTCAAGATGCCCGAGATGAACATCAAGGCCCCCAAAATCTCGATGCCGGACTTTGATCTGAACCTGAAGGGCCCCAAAGTGAAGGGGGATGTGGACGTGTCTCTTCCCAAACTGGAAGGAGACCTGAAAGGTCCTGAAGTTGATCTCAAGGGCCCCAAAGTTGATGTCAACCTTCCTGACGTTGAGCTGGAAGGGCCTGAGGGGAAGGTGAAGGGCCCCAAGTTCAAGATGCCCGAGATGCATTTTAAAGCCCCCAAAATCTCGATGCCGGACTTTGATCTGAACCTGAAGGGCCCCAAAGTCAAGGGGGACGTGGACGTTTCAGTCCCAAAAATTGAAGGGGATTTGAAGGGCCCAGACCTCGACATCAAGGGCCCCAAACTGGATGTCAACGTCCCCGACGTCGACCTCGAGTGTCCAGAAGCGAAGTTGAAGGGCCCCAAGTTCAAGATGCCCGAAATGCACTTCAAAACCCCCAAGATCTCGATGCCTGACATCGATTTGAACCTGAAAGGCCCCAAACTGAAGGGAGATGTTGACATTTCCGCCCCCAAACTGGAGGGGGACCTGAAGGGTCCAGAGGTGGATGTCAAAGGCCCTAAACTGGACATCGAAGCTCCTGACGTGGACATTGAGCTGCCCGAGGGGAAGGTGAAGGGCCCCAAGTTCAAGATGCCCGAGATGCACTTCAAGGCTCCCAAAATCTCGATGCCGGACTTTGATCTGAACCTGAAGGGCCCCAAAGTGAAGGGGGACGTCGATGTGTCCCTGCCCAAGGGGGAAGGTGACCTGAAGGGGCCAGAGGTTTCACTGAAGGGCCCCAAAGTGGACATTGAGGCTCCAGACGTTGAGCTGGAATGTCCAGAGGGGAAGGTGAAGGGCCCCAAGTTCAAGATGCCCGAGATGAACATCAAGGCCCCCAAAATCTCAATGCCGGACTTTGATCTGAACCTGAAGGGCCCCAAAGTCAAGGGGGACGTCGATGTGTCCCTGCCCAAGGTGGAAGGTGACTTGAAAGCCCCAGACATCGACATCAAGGGCCCCAAAGTCAACGTCGACCTTCCTGATGTTGAGTTGGAAGGACCTGAGGGCAAGATCAAAGGCCCCAAGTTCAAGATGCCCGAGATGAACATCAAGGCCCCCAAAATCTCGATGCCCGACATCGACTTCAACCTGAAGGGCCCCAAGGTGAAAGGAGACGTGGATGTGTCAATGCCAAAGCTGGAAGGTGACCTGAAGGGCCCTGAACTGGACATCAAGGGCCCCAAGGTGGACATCGAGGCCCCTGACGTGGACATTCACGGCCCAGAGGGGAAGTTCAAGATGCCCAAGTTCAAAATGCCCAAGTTTGGGATGAAGGGAGAAGGCCCCGAGGTGGACGTGAACCTGCCCAAGGGGGACGTTGATGTTTCCCTGCCCAAGGTGGACGTGGAGATGCCAAGTGTGGACATTGAAGGTCCCGAGGGGAAACTGAAAGGTCCCAAGTTCAAGATGCCCGAGATGAACATCAAGGCCCCCAAAATCTCGATGCCCGACATCGACCTGAACCTGAAGGGCCCCAAAGTGAAAGGGGGAGTCGATGTCTCTGTTCCCAAACTGGAAGGTGACCTGAAGGGCCCAGACATTGACATCAAAGGCCCCAAAGTTGACATTGACCTTCCCGATGTTGAGCTGGAAGGGCCTGAAGGAAAACTGAAGGGCCCCAAGTTCAAGATGCCCGAGATGAACATCAAGGCCCCCAAGTTCTCCATGCCCGACGTCGACTTCAACCTGAAGGGCCCCAAGATCAAGGGAGATGTTGATGTGTCACTCCCTAAACTGGAGGGTGACCTGAAGGGCCCAGACATTGACATCAAGGGCCCCAAGGTGGACATCGAGGCCCCTGACGTGGACATTCACGGCCCAGAGGGCAAAATCAAAATGCCCAAGTTCAAGATGCCCAAATTCGGGTTTTCTGGCCCCAAAGTTGAAGGCCCCGAGGTGGACGTGACCCTGCCGACAGGAAACCTGGATGTGTCCGGTCCCAAGGTGGACATTGAAGGTCCAGAGGTGGATGTTGAGCTGCCCGAGGGGAAGGCGAAGGGCCCCAAGTTCAAGATGCCCGAGATGCACTTTAAGGCCCCCAAAATCTCGATGCCTGATGTCGACTTCAACCTGAAGGGCCCCAAATTGAAAGGGGATGTGGATGTTTCTGTTCCAAAACTAGAGGGAGATTTAAAGGGCCCAGACATCGGCATCAAAGGCCCCAAAGTCGACGTTGACCTTCCCGATGTTGAGCTGGAAGGGCCTGAAGGAAAACTGAAGGGCCCCAAGTTCAAGATGCCCGAGATGCACATCAAGGCCCCCAAAATCTCGATGCCCGACATTGATTTCAACCTAAAAGGCCCCAAGGTCAAGGGTGACGTGGATGTGTCTCTTCCCAAGATGGAAGGAGATTTAAAGGGCCCAGACATCGACCTCAAGGGCCCCAAAGTCGACCTTCCCGATGTTGAGCTGGAAGGGCCTGAAGGAAAATTGAAGGGCCCCAAGTTCAAGATGCCCGAGATGAACATCAAGGCCCCCAAAATCTCCATGCCTGACGTCAACTTCAACCTGAAGGGCCCCAAAATCAAGGGAGATTTGGATGTGTCTGTCCCTAAGCTGGAAGGTGACCTGAAGGGCCCTGAACTGGACATCAAGGGCCCCAAGGTGGACATCGAGGCCCCTGACGTGGACATTCACGGCCCAGAGGGGAAGTTCAAGATGCCCAAGTTCAAGATGCCCAAGTTTGGGATGCCCGGGGTCAAGGCTGAAGGCCCCGAGGTGGATGTGACCCTGCCGACAGGAAACCTGGATGTGTCCGGTCCCAAGGTGGACATTGAAGGTCCAGAGGTGGATGTTGAGCTGCCCGAGGGGAAGGTGAAGGGCCCCAAGTTCAAGATGCCCGAGATGCACATCAAGGCCCCCAAAATCTCAATGCCCGATGTTGACTTCAACCTGAAGGGCCCCAAAGTGAAGGGGGATGTGGATGTTTCCCTTCCCAAACTGGAAGGTGACCTGAAGGGCCCAGACATCGACCTCAAAGGCCCCAAAGTCGACGTTGACCTTCCCGATGTTGAGCTGGAAGGGCCTGAAGGAAAATTGAAGGGCCCCAAGTTCAAGATGCCCGAGATGCACATCAAGGCCCCCAAGATCTCCATGCCCGACGTCGACTTCAACCTGAAGGGCCCCAAGATCAAGGGAGACGTCGATGTGTCACTCCCTAAACTGGAGGGTGACCTGAAGGGCCCTGAACTGGACATCAAGGGCCCCAAGGTGGACATCGAGGCCCCTGACGTGGACATTCACGGCCCAGAGGGCAAAATCAAAATGCCCAAGTTCAAGATGCCCAAATTCGGGTTTTCTGGCCCCAAAGTTGAAGGCCCCGAGGTGGACGTGACCCTGCCCGATGCCGATGTCTCTCTTTCGGGTCCAAAGGTCGATGTTTCCCTTCCAGACCTGGACATCGAAGGACCTGAAGGAAAACTGAAGGGCCCCAAGTTCAAGAAGCCTGAACTGCAGTTCAACGTCCCCAAAATCTCGATGCCCGACATCGACCTGAACCTGAAGGGCCCCAAACTGAAGGGGGACGTTGATGCTTCCCTTCCCAAAATCGAGGGTGAGCTGAAAGGCCCCAAGTTGGACATCAAAGGGCCGGAGCTCGAGGTCGAGGGGCTGAAGGTTGATCTGGAAGGAAAAGCTAAAAAATCCAGGTTCAAACTCCCCAAATTTGGCTTCTCTGGCCCCAAAGTTCAAAGCCCTGAGGTGGATGTGAAGCTGAAGAAACCCGAGGTGGAAGTGTCTGGTCCCAAAGTCGAGGTTCAGGCTCCGGATTTGGACGTCCAGGCGAAATCCAAAGGCTCCAAGTTCAAAATGCCTTTCCTGAATATTTCCTCCCCCAAAGTGTCGATGCCGGACGTGGAACTGAACCTGAAAGGGCACAAAATGAAAGGGGAGCTGGACCTGTCCGGCCCCAAACTGGAAGGGGAACTGAAGGGCCCCGAGCTGGACATCAAAGGCCCCAAGGTGGACATCGAGGCCCCTGATGTGGACATTCACGGGCCAGAGGGAAAAATCAAAATGCCCAAGTTCAAGATGCCCAAATTTGGGCTCAAGGGGGAGGGGCCAGAGGTGGACGTGAACCTGCCGGCGGGAGAGCTGGACGTGTCCAGTCCCAAGGTGGACATTGAAGGTCCAGAGGTGGATGTTGAGCTGCCCGAGGGGAAGATCAAAGGCCCCAAGTTCAAGATGCCCGAGATGAACATCAAGGCCCCCAAAATCTCGATGCCCGACATTGACCTGAACTTGAAGGGCCCCAAAGTGAAGGGGGACGTGGACGTGTCCCTCCCCCAGGTGGATCTAAAAGGACCCGAAGTGGACGTTCCCGACC
The DNA here is from genome assembly GCF_003945595.2 of Pipra filicauda. Taxonomy (NCBI): domain Eukaryota; kingdom Metazoa; phylum Chordata; class Aves; order Passeriformes; family Pipridae; genus Pipra; species Pipra filicauda. Next base: position 28,592 of record NW_024105170.1, on the reverse strand, counting down.
TTGACGTCGAAGGGCCCAAAGGAAAAATTAAAGGCCCCAAATTTAAAATGCCCGAGATGAACATCAAGGCCCCCAACTTGTCCATGCCAGACCTGGACCTGAGCCTGAAAGGTCCCAAGCTGAAAGGGGGGGTGGACGTTGATCTGTCGGCCCCAAAACTCGAAGGCGACGTGAACGTGCCGGACATCGACATCAAAGGCCCCAAAGTGGACATTGAGGGACCAGAGGTGGACATTGAAGGACCTGAGGGGAAGATCAAGGGCCCCAAGTTCAAGATGCCTGAGATGCACATCAAGGCCCCCAAAATCTCCATGCCTGACGTCGACTTCAACCTGAAGGGCCCCAAAGTGAAGGGGGATGTGGATGTTTCTCTTCCCAAACTAGAAGGTGACCTGAAAGGCCCTGAACTGGACATCAAGGGTCCCAAGGTGGACATCGAGGCCCCCGACGTGGACATTCACGGCCCAGAGGGGAAGTTCAAGATGCCCAAGTTCAAGATGCCCAAGTTTGGGATGCCCGGGGTCAAGGCTGAAGGCCCCGAGGTGGACGTGACCCTGCCGACAGGAAACCTGGATGTGTCCGGTCCCAAGGTGGACATTGAAGGTCCAGAGGTGGATGTTGAGCTGCCCGAGGGGAAGGTGAAGGGCCCCAAGTTCAAGATGCCTGAGATGCATTTTAAGACCCCCAAGATCTCGATGCCTGATGTCGACTTCAACCTGAAGGGCCCCAAAGTGAAGGGGGATGTGGATGTTTCCCTTCCCAAACTGGAAGGTGACCTGAAGGGCCCAGACATCGACCTCAAGGGCCCCAAAGTCGACGTTGACCTTCCCGATGTTGAGCTGGAAGGGCCCGAGGGGAAGGTGAAGGGTCCCAAGTTCAAGATGCCCGAGATGCATTTTAAGGCCCCCAAAATCTCGATGCCTGACTTTGATCTGAACCTGAAGGGCCCCAAAGTCAAGGGGGACGTCGATGTGTCCCTGCCCAAGGTGGAAGGTGACCTGAAGGTGCCGAAGGTGGATGTTAAAGGTCCTGAGTTGGATGTTTCTGCCCCAGATGTTCAAATTGAGGGCCCAGAAGGGAAGATCAAGGGCCCCAAGTTCAAGATGCCCGAGATGAACATCAAAACCCCTAAAATCTCAATGCCGGACTTTGATCTGAACCTGAAGGGCCCCAAAGTCAAGGGGGATGTGGATGTTTCCCTTCCCAAACTGGAAGGTGACCTGAAAGCCCCAGACATCAACATCAAGGGCCCCAAAGTCGATGTCGACCTTCCTGATGTTGAGCTGGAAGGACCTGAGGGGAAGGTGAAGGGCCCCAAGTTCAAGATGCCCGAGATGAACATCAAGGCCCCCAAAATCTCGATGCCCGACATCGACCTGAACCTGAAGGGCCCCAACGTGAAGGGAGACGTGGATGTGTCTCTTCCCAAGGTGGAAGGTGATTTGAAAGGTCCTGAAATTGATATTAAAGGCCCGAAAGTTGATGTTAATCTTCCTGATGTTGAACTGGAAGGGCCTGAGGGAAAATTGAAGGGCCCCAAGTTCAAGATGCCCGAGATGAACATAAAAGCCCCCAAGTTCTCCATGCCTGACGTTGACTTCAACCTGAAGGGCCCCAAGATCAAGGGAGACGTCGATGTCTCTGTCCCTAAACTGGAAGGTGACCTGAAAGGCCCTGAACTGGACATCAAGGGCCCCAAGGTGGACATCGAGGCCCCTGACGTGGACATTCACGGCCCAGAGGGGAAGTTCAAGATGCCCAAGTTCAAGATGCCCAAGTTTGGGTTTTCTGGCCCCAGAGTTGAAGGCCCCGAGGTGGACGTGACCCTGCCAACAGGAAACCTGGATGTGTCCGGTCCCAAGGTGGACATTGAAGGTCCAGAGGTGGATGTTGAGCTGCCCGAGGGGAAGGTGAAGGGCCCCAAGTTCAAGATGCCCGAGATGCACATCAAGGCCCCCAAAATCTCGATGCCCGACATCGACCTGAACCTGAAGGGCCCCAAAGTGAAAGGGGGAGTCGATGTCTCTGTTCCCAAACTGGAAGGTGACCTGAAGGGCCCAGACATTGACCTCAAGGGCCCCAAAGTTGACATTGACCTTCCCGATGTTGAGCTGGAAGGGCCTGAAGGAAAACTGAAGGGCCCCAAGTTCAAGATGCCCGAGATGCACATCAAGGCCCCCAAAATCTCCATGCCCGACGTCGACTTCAACCTGAAGGGCCCCAAGATCAAGGGAGATGTTGATGTGTCACTCCCTAAACTGGAGGGTGACCTGAAGGGCCCAGACATTGACATCAAGGGCCCCAAGGTGGACATCGAGGCCCCTGACGTGGACATTCACGGCCCAGAGGGCAAAATCAAAATGCCCAAGTTCAAGATGCCCAAATTCGGGTTTTCTGGCCCCAAAGTTGAAGGCCCCGAGGTGGACGTGACCCTGCCGACAGGAAACCTGGATGTGTCTGGTCCCAAGGTGGACATTGAAGGTCCAGAGGTGGATGTTGAGCTGCCCGAGGGGAAGGTGAAGGGCCCCAAGTTCAAGATGCCCGAGATGCACATCAAGGCCCCCAAAATCTCGATGCCTGACGTTGATCTGAACCTGAAGGGCCCCAAAGTGAAGGGGGATGTGGACGTGTCACTGCCAGGAGTCGAAGGAGAACTGAAGGGTCCCGAGGTCGGTGTCGCCGCCCCTGACGTCCACATCGACAGCCCAGAGGGCAAATTCAAACTCCCCAAATTCAAGATGCCCAAGTTTTCCATGCCTGGATTTAAAGGGGAGGGGCCAGAGGTGGACGTGACCCTCCCGAAGGGCGACATCAACATTTCGGGCCCTGGCGTGGACGTGGAGGCTCCTGATCTGAGCATGGGCGGGAAAGTCAAAGGTCCCAAATTCTCCATGCCTGAGATGCACATCAAGGCCCCCAAAATCTCCATGCCCGACGTCGACTTCAACATCAAAGGGCCCCACCTGAAAGGAGACATCGACGTGTCGGCCCCCAGGCTGGAGGGGGACCTCCAAGCCCCCCAGATCGACGTGAAAGGCCCCAAAATCGACGTTGAGGCTCCCGATGTGACCCTGGAAGGGCCCGAAGGGAAACTCAAAGGCCCCAAGTTCAAGATGCCCGAGATGAACATCAAGGCCCCCAAGTTCTCCATGCCCGACATCGACCTCAACCTGAAGGGCCCCAAGGTCAAGGGTGACATGGGCGTGGCGGCGCCAGCGCTGGAGGGGAACCTGCAGTGCCCAGACCTCGACATCAAAGGCCCCAAACTGGACATTCAGGCCCCAGAGGTGACCGTGGAAGGGCCCAAGATCAAGATGCCCGAAATGCACGTCAAGACCCCCCAGATTTCCATGCCTGACATCGACTTGAACTTGAAGGGCTTGAAGGGCAAAGTTGATGCTGAATTCCACGGCCCGAAGCTCGAGGGGGGTCTGAAGGGCCCCGAGGTCGATATCAAGGGGCCCAAAGTCGACATCGAGGGCCCGGCGGTCGACGTCGACGGTCTGGAGGGAAAAGTGAAGCTGCCCAAAATGAAAATGCCCAAATTCGGTTTCAAAGGGGAAGGTCCCGACGTGGACGTGAACCTGCCGAAGGCCGAGGTGGAGCTTTTGGGCCCCAAGGTGGACCTCGACGTCCCAGAGGTGAGCCTGGAGGGGCCAGAGGGCAAAGTGAAAGGTCCTAAGCTGAAAATGCCCGAAATGCACGTGAACATCCCCAAAATCTCCATGCCCGAGATAGACTTGAGCTTGAAAGGCCACAAAACCAAGGGGGGCTTTGACCTTTCGGCCCCGAAGGTGGAAGGTCACCTGAAAGGGCCCGAGGTCGACCTGAAAGGCCCAGAATTTGGGGTCAAAGGCCCCGAAGTCGACGTCGAATGTCCGGACCTGAGCGTCGAGGGCCCCGAGGCCAACGTCAAACTTCCCAAGTTTAAGAAGTCCAAGTTTGGGTTCGGGATGAAAAGCCCGAAGGCCGAAGTGGATTTACCCGAGGTGGAGCTGAGCCTGGAGTCACCCGACGTCAACCTGTCCGGAAAGGGCAAGAAGAGCAAATTCAAGATGCCCAAAATCCACATGAGTGGCCCCAAAGTGAAAGGGAAGAAGGGGGCGTTCGACGTGAACGCGGCCGGGGCGGAGCTGGACGCGGATCTCAACGTCGCCGGCCCCGACGTGACCGTCAAAGGCGACGCCGCCGTGAAGTCCCCCAAGGGGAAGAAACCCATGTTCGGCAAAATCTCCTTCCCGGATGTCGAGTTCGACCTGAAATCGCACCGGTTCCGAGGGGAGGCGTCCGCGGGGGTCCCGAAAATCGAGGGGGAGCTCAAAGCACCGGATCTGGAAGTTTCCGTGCCCGCGGTCAAAGGGGACGTCAAGGGGCCGAGTCTCAGCGTGGACCTTGAAGCTCCCGATGTGAACCTGAAGTCCCCGAAGCTCAAACTCCCTGGGGGGCAGGTGGGTGTGGGGGACGGGAAAGTCGGGGGGGACCTGAAGGGCCCCGGGGTCGAGGTGGCCGTTCCCTCGCTGCCGGATTTCAGCCTGAAAGGACCAAAGGTAAAAGGCGAAGTCGGCGTTTCCGGAGCAGAACTGGAAGGTCCCGAGGGAAAACTGGGATGGCCCAAAGGGGGGAAAGGGGGTCTGGGGCTGGAAATGCCGGATGTGAACTTGGATGTGTCGGTGCCGGGCGTGGGGGGGAGCGGGAGCCTCCCGTCAGCCGACGTGAAGCTCAGAGGGCCCCAAATCTCCGGCCCTGAGTTTGAGGGAAACCTGAAAGGACCAAAATTAAAGGGAGAGTTGGATGTCTCGGGCTCCGTGGAAGGGCCGAACGTCACCCTGGGCACGCCCAGCGTTGACCTCAGAGGTTTGGGGGGGAAGATGAAGCTGCCCAAGGTGCCGGATCTGAGCGCCAAGGGGGGCGTTTCCTGCTCCGTCCCAAAAGTGGAGGTGGGCTCCCAGTCCCCCGGGGCCAACTTCGCCGTCTCTGCCCCGGATTTGGACGTCAACCTGAAAGGACCAAAGTTGAAAGGAGATTTCGGCGTCAAATCCCCCAAAACATCCGCGGACGCCGACTTCGAAATCCTCGGGGGCACCATCAAACTCCCGTCCCTGAAACTCCCCCAGTTCGGCGTCTCCGGCCCTGGCGTGGAGGGAGGGGACGCGGGGGTCGCTCTGGAAGGTCCCCAGGTGAAGGGGGGGCTGAAGGGCTCTGCTCTGGGGCTGGAAGGGCCCGACGTGGAGCTGAAAGGGCCGAAATTCCAGGCGTCGCCTCCCGGAGTCCCCACGCCGGACGTTGACCTGAGGCTGAAAGGACCAAACGTGGACGTGTCCGGTGACATCAAAGGCCCAAAGGTCGGCGTGGAGGCCCCTCGCGTGGAGCTGACGAAGGCGGGGACGGGCGTCCACCTCGACGCTCCCGCCCTGGAAGTTTCCGGCTCGGGGTTGAACGTCAACGTGAAAGGGCCGAAGGTCAAGGGCGGGGCCGAGGTCGGGGGCGGAACCTTCCACCTGTGCGGCCCCAAGGTGGGCGCGGCGGGTCCCGAGGGCGGCCAGGTCAAGGTGTCCTTCCCCAAGCTGCGGATGCCCAAGTTCGTGTTCTCCGACCCCGAGGCCAAGGGCCGGGAGGTGGGAGTGGACGTCGAGTTCCCGGGGGCCGACGTGGCCGCGGCGGCCGAGCCGGAGCCGGACGACGCCGACGGGAGGCTCAAGAAACCCAAACTCAAGATGCCCAAGTTCAACTTCTCCAAGCAGAAAGGGCGGGGAGGCGGCGGCGACCCCGCGTCCCCCGAAGCGTCGGGGTCCGTCTCGGGTTCCAGGGGGGACCTGAAGAGCTCCAAGGCGAGCCTGGGCTCCGCCGAGGGCGACGCCGAGGCCGAGGCGCCGTCGGCCAAGGGCAAGTTCTCCCTGTTCCGCAGCAAGAAGCCGCGGGCGCGCTCGTCGTCCTTCAGCGACGACGCCTCGGCCGCGCGCGGCCCCGAGGCCGATCCCAAAGCGCCCAAGGTGAAATTCGGGACCTTCGGGGGCATCGGCTCCAAGAGCAAAGGTTGTTACGAGGTGACGGCGAGCGACGAGGAGCCGGGGCGGGCGCAGGGCGGGGTGGGGGCGACCCTGGGCCCCCCCAAATCCCGCTTGTCCTCGTCCTCCTCCTCCTCGGAGGGCGGGCCGCGCGGCCCCGGCGCGGAGCTGACGGTGGCCAAGCGCAAGGAGTGAGGGGGTTGTACATAGTCCCGGGCGGGGGGGCCCCCGCGTGTACAGAGGGGGGGTTGGGGGTCCCCCAAATTCGGGGAGGGGCGAGAGGGGGGGTCCCTCCGTTCGTGTAGGACCCACCCGGAGTTCCCCTTCCCTTCCCTGCCATCCCTTTTTTGATATTTTTATTGGGTTTTTTTCCCCCCCCCCCGTTTCCCCCCAATATTTTCAGTGTTTGGGGGTCGTGGAAATGAATTTTTTTTTTGTTCTTTTTTTGTTTGTTTGTTTTGAGGGGTTTTTTTGGTCCTTTTTTTTTTTTTTTTGGTCTTTTTCGCACAAAGTTTTGGCTTTTTTTTTTTTTTTTTTTTTTTTGTTTTTTGGCGGGGCTGAAACTTCCGGGGGGAAAATGGATTTGGGGCGAAGAAAACAGAGCTTTGTCTTTTTGTTTGGTTTTTTGGTTTTTTGGTTTATTGGGGGAGAAAAAAAAAAAATCAACCCCAACCTGTGGATTTCTCGGAAAAAAAACACACCCCCCCGATTTTGATTTACTAAAAGAAAACCCCCAAAATTGGATGTAATTTAAAAAAAAAAAAACGGATGAAACCTGTGGGTTTATTAAAAAAATAAACTGAAAATGTGGATTTTTTAAAAAAAAAAGTAAAGGAAGAAAATGGCTTTATTAACAAAAATAAACCAAAAATGTGGATTTATTTTAAAAATAAAAAAAAACCCTGTGGATTTATTAAAAAAATAAAGCCCATATGTGGATTTATCACAAAAATAAACCAAATAAAATGGAACAATTATTAAAAAAAAAAAACCACCAAACTGTGGATCTGTTAAAAACCAAACCAAATAAAATTGGACTCTTATTAAAAAAAACAACCACAACAATAATGGATCGATTAAAAAGCATGGATTTATTAAAAGAATAAGTGAAATAAATTGGATCTATGAAAGAAAATCAATGAATGAAATTGGTTCTGTTAAAAAAATTGACCAAAAAAAAAAAAGGAATCCATTTAGGAATCCAATTAAATGGATTTATTACATAACAGAAGCCCCCAAAATGCGGATTTAATAAATAACCACAAAAAAGTGCATTTATTAATAAAATTAACCAAAACCCCCCATGAATTTCTTAACGAAATAAACCAAAAAACCAGGGATTTGTTACATAAAAGAAAGAAACCCCCCCCCCAAACCCCGGCGGGTGAAACCGAGACGTGTCCCTGGATCTTCTGACTCAGGCCTCGGAAAAATTAATCCCGGCCTAAGTTCACGAGATCAAATGACTCCGGGACGGACAAAAACGAGGCCGGAGCTCCAGGAAAATGCCTCCCTCCCAAAGTTTTTAATTTCTTTTTTTTTTTTTTGCTCGTTTTTCCGGCTGTTTCTGTCGCCACGTCTTTGTTTTTTTATTTTGTCTCAGAATTTGATAAGAAGCCTCTTTTTTTGTCTTTTTTTTTTTTGTTTTTTCACAAAAGGGGCGTCGCGAATCTGGGAAAAGTTTCCCTCCGGAGGATATTTTTTTTTTTTTTCTTTGGGGGGGGGGGGGAGGTTTAAGTTAAAAAAAAAAAAAAAAACAAAAAAAAACCCAGCCCTGAAAGAATGTAAATAAAAAAATAATTAAAAAAAAAAGTTCCCTTTGCAGCACTTTAACGGCGAATTAACAGGAGACAAATGAGAAAATGAGGGTGGAAAATGCAAATAAATGCAAATAAAAATGTTTATTAACCGCGAGGCTGCAATTTTGGTGGATTTCGGGGGGGAGGGGGCGGGGGGGTTATTTCAGCCCAAATTTGGGGGGTTTTACCCTCGAGAGAGTCCTGTGGCCACTCCCCATCCCCGGATTTGGGGTCCCCATCCCCGGATTTGGGGTCACACCCCCCCCCCCCCCCCCCAAGCTCAGCTTTGGGGTCACAACCCTCCCCCCGCCACGCCCCCCCCCCACCTCTGGCTGTGGGGGTCCTGTCCCCCCCCCCCCCTCAGATGTGGGGTCACACCCCCCCCCCCCCCCCGTCCCTCCCCCTCCTCGGTTTTGTGGCCGTGTCCCCTCCCCCACCCCGAGATTTGGGGTCGAACGCCCCCTCCCCTCCCCCCAGTGTCCCCTCCGCGGCCCCCGCCCCCAATTAGGAGCCTTTTTTACACCCCCAGCCCACAAGGGGGCGCTGTCTCCCAGAGAGGAGAGGCACTTCCGGGTAAGGGACGTGAGTTTGTCGCCATTTTTGGCCCGAGGCACGACGGGAAATGTAGTTCTAAACGGAAAATGGTGACCTTGACCTCCATATTGTCCCCGATGCATGACGGGAAATGTAGTCACGAACCAATGGGATGACGGGGCGTGGTTTGTCGGCCATATTGCCCCCCCGAGGCATGATGGGAGCTGTAGTTCTGACTCGAGGCCCTGCTGCTTTCTGGGTAGTGTAGTTCTAAACAAGGGGCGGGGTTTGGCGGCCATGTTGCCGCGGTGCACGCTGGGAGCTGCAGTTCCCACTGTACCCCCTCCTCCCCTGCCCTCCCCCAGTTCCGCTCGCAGGACGGCCGCTGGTCTGTACTGGTGGTTACTGGTTTGTACTGGCGGTCACTGGTCTGAACCGGATGTGGCTCCTCCCACCCCATCACCAAGGCAACCAGAGGCCCCGCCCACCCCCATGAGGGATGCACAGAGGCATCATGGGTAGGTGGCCATCTTTATTGAGGGCAGGTCACCCAGGGGCACAGGGGTCTGGGGGGGACACGGGGGGGCAGCTTGGGAGGATCCAGGTCCCTGAAAGGGATCCAGGTGTCTGGGAGGGACCCACGTGTCCAAGTCTGGAGGATCCAGGTGTCCAGGGAGGATCCAGGTGTCCATTTTGGGGGGATCCCGGTGTCCAAGTTGGGTGACCCCAGGTGCCCAGGGAGGACTCAGGTGTCCATTTTGGGGGGATCCAGGTGTCCAAGTTGGGAGACCCCAGGTGCCCAGGGAGGACTCAGGTGTCCATTTTGGGGGGATCCAGGTGTCCAAGTTGGGAGACCCCAGGTGCCCAGGGAGGACTCAGGTGTCCCCGTTGGGGAGGTCCAGGTCTCGGGAAGGGATCCAGGTGTCCAAGTCGGGGGGCCGGAGTTCAGCCCGGGGGGATCCAGGTGTGCAGTGGAGAGGAGACTCAGGTGTTCAGACTGGAGGCACCCAAGTGTCCATCGGAGGATCTCGGGTGGGTCAGGTGTCCATCAGGGGGTCCCCAGGTGGGTCAGGTGTCCATCAGGGGGTCCCCAGGTGGGTCAGGTGTCCATCAGGGGGTCCCCAGGTGGGTCAGGTGCCCATCAGGGGGTCCCCAGGTGGGTCAGGTGCCCATCAGGGGGTCCCCAGGTGGGTCAGGTGTCCATCAGGGGGTCCCCAGGTGGGTCAGGTGTCCATCAGGGGGTCCCCAGGTGGGTCAGGTGTCCATGGGGGGTCCCAAGGAGGGTCAGGTGTCCATCAGGGGGTCCCCAGGTGGGTCAGGTGTCCAACAAGGGGACCCTAGGTGGGTCGGGTGTCCAGATCAGGGTGACCTAGGTGTCCATGACCCAGGTATCCATGGGGGTCCCAAGGAGGGTCAGGTGTCCATCGGGTGACCCCAAATGGGTCAGGTGTCCATGGGGGTCCCAAGGAGGGTCAGGTGTCCATCAGGTGACCCCAGGTGGGTCAGGTGTCCATGGGGGTCCCCAGGAGGGTCAGGTATCCATCAGGTGACCCCAGGAGGGTCAGGTGTCCATCAGGTGACCCCAGGAGGGTCAGGTGTCCATCAGGGGGTCCCCAGGTGGGTCAGGTGTCCATGGGGGTCCCCAGGAGGGTCGGGTGCCCAGGTGAGGGTGACCCAGGGGGTCTCAGCAGCGCCGGGCCGAGCCGGGGTAGCGCCGGGGCAGCTCCGCGCGGAAGCTCCGGAAGAGCTGCCGGTTGTGGCCCAGCTCGGCCTCGCGGCCCCCGTGGAACCCCCCGGGCTCCTTGAAGCCCCGGTGGGCCACGAAGGCCCCGTCCAGCACCGCGAAACGGAACCCGGCCACGTGCAGCTCGCAGGCCTGGGGAGGGGGGCACAGTGTCACCCACCACACCCCATGGCACCCCATGGCACCCCAGAGCACCCCCACCACATCCCACAGCACCCAGAGCACCCCCAGAGCACCCACTGATGCTCCACAGCACCCACAGACCCTCTATAGCCCCCACAGACCCCATGGCCCCACCTCATGGTCACCCCACGACCACCAAGGCCACCCCGAGACCACCCCATGGCCACCGCACCACCACCCCAAGACCACCAAGGTTCCCCCAACCCCATGACCACCCCATGGCCACCAAGGCCACCCCAAGCTCCCCCCAACCCTGACGGCCACCCCACGGCCACCCCAAGACCACCAAGGTCCCCCCACTCCCATGACCACCCCCCCAACCCCCAGGGCCACTCCCCCCGACCACCAAGGCCACCCCATCCCCCCGGCCCTACCTGGCTGATGCGGTTGAAGCCGTACTGGAGGAACCTCTCGTCGAAGGGAGGGACCCCCCGGGCCGGGGCCACGTAAAAGGGCTCCCAGGGGTCCCTCCAGGGCACCTCGTAGGCCACGCGCAGCCGGGGGGGCGGGGGCAGCGCCCGCCAGCGCCCGAAGTCGGTGGGGGCCTGGCAGCGGGGGCACAACGTCCCGTAGAAGGGACGGGCGTCCCCCGCGTCCCACAGGCGCAGCAGCTCCACCTTCGAGCCCGGCACCCCCATCCCAGCCCGCACCTCGAAGGCCGGGAGGACAAAGACCACCCGGGCGTCGGGGTCCTCCAGGGACTTGGGGTCCTCCAGGGACTTGGGGACCTCCAGGGACTTGGGGTCCTCCGGGGACTTGGGGACCTCCGGGGACTTGGGGTCCTCCAGGGACTTGGGGTCCTCCAGGGACTTGGGGACCTCCGGGGAGTTGGGGTCCTCCAGGGCATTGGGGACACCTGGGTCGTGGAAGCCTTTGGGGACCTCCAGGGTGTTGGGGTCCCTCAGGGCATCGGGGACCTCCAGGGCGTTGGGGACCCCCGGGTCATGGAAACCCCTGGGGACCTCCAGGGCGTTGGGGACAACTGGGTCACTCAAGGCATTGGGGACCCCCAACCCGTTGGGGACCTCTGGGGCTCTGGGGTTCGTCAGGACTTTGGGGTCCCCCAGGGCATCGGGGACCCCCGGGGCAGAGAAGCCCTTGGGGTCTCCCAAGGCTTTGGAGTCCTTCAGAACTTTGGGGTCCCCCGGGACATCAGGGGCCTCCAGGGTGTTGGGGACCCTGAGGCCACCAGGAGCCCCCAAAACTTTGGGATCTCCCAAATCCCCCCCAATCCCCAAAGCTTTGGGGTCCCTAAAACCCCCCTGACCCTCCAACCCCCCCTGAACCCCCAAAGCTTTGGGGTCCCCCAACCCCCCCTGAACCCCCAAAACTTTGGGATCCCCCCCTGGAGCCTCCAAGGCATTGGGGCCCCCCCGACGTCCCGCAACCCCCCCAGCTGGGGGTGCCCCCAATCCCCCCCCTCCGGCTCCCCAGGTTTCGGGGCGCAGCCCCCCCTCCCTGAGCAGCCCCAGGAACCCCTCGCGCAGCCCCCGACTGGGCACCACGTCGGCGTCCACCAGGAGCACGAAGCGGCCCCCCCGCCCCGACCCGGGGGGGCCCGGACCCCCATCCCGGCCGGAAAGGGGCCCCCCCTTTCCGTCGGCCGCCCCCTCCCAGGCCACGTTCCGCAGGAGATTCCCGGGGTACGGCACCCCCAGGGCGTAGCTGGGGGGGTCCGCGGCCTCCAAGCGCCGCAGGGCCCCCCGACACCCCCCCGGCTTGGGGGGGCCGGGCCTGGGGGGCAGCGCCCAAGGGGGGGGCGACGCCGCCGCCCCCGCCGCGACCACCACGTGCAGCCTCAGGCGGCCCCGCAGCCCCCGGCAGGGCCCCCCCAGGAGCGCCAGCAGCTCCTCCAACCCCCCCCGGGGCACCCCGAAAACGGCCACCGAGAGGGGACCCCCCCAGGGCCCCCCCAGCGCCGCGGCCGCTCGCCCCGGGGTGCCGTGGGTGGCCAGGACCAGCTCGGGGGGGTCCCAGCGCGGGGGGGGTCCCAGCACGTCCCGGTACACCCGGAACGTCCCCGACGCGTCCAGGACCCCCCGGGGGGGTCGCAGGGTCGGGGGGGGGCGGCGGCGGGGGGCGAGGTGGGGGGGGGTCCGCGGGGGGGGCAGCGCCCGCAGGTAGAGGGTCTGCAGCAGCGCCAGCCCCCCCAGCAGCCACGCGCAGCCCCCCAGGAGACGCCCCCGGCCCATCGGAGCGGACTGGGGGGGACTGGGGGGGACTGGGAGGGACTGGGAGGAGTCTGGGGGCACTGGGGAGGGGTACTGGGGATGCGGGCTGGGGGCACGGGGAGGGGGACTGGGATGCTGGGGGGCACTTGGAGGGGACTGGGGGCACTTGGGAGGTTACTGGGATGCTGGGGGGCACTGGGAGGGGGACTGGGGGCACTTGGGAGGGGTTACTGGGTGCTGGGGGTCACTGGGGGAGGGGTAACTGGGGTCACTGGGGAGGGGTACTGGGGATGCGTGGGTCACTGGGAGGGACCTGGGATGCTGGGGGGCACTGGTAGGGGACTGGGGGCACTGGGGAGGGGGACTGGGGATGCTGGGGGGCACTGGGAGGGGACTGGGGGCACTGGGGAGGGGGACTGGGGATGCTGGGGGGCACTGGGAGGGGACTGGGGGCACTGGGGAGGGGGACTGGGGATGCTGGGGGGGACTGGAATGGATCTGGGGGCACTGGGAGGGCGCTGGGGGGGGACTGGTGGCTACTGGGAGGATGCTGGAGGGGACTGGGATGGGGTGGGGGGTTTCTGGGGGCACTGGGAGGGTACTGGGCGCTACTGGGGGTCACTGGGAGGGTACAGAGGTTTGTACTGGGAAGGTGCTGGGGGGTTACTGGGCGGGTGCTGGGGGTCGCTGGGAGCAGCGCTGAGCCGGGCCCAGCAGGACATGCTGGAAGCACCGCGGGACCACTGGGACCAGTAAGGGCTTACTGGGACCAGTCCGGGGGTGCTGGGAGCTCTATGGGTGCCCGACCGCGACTGGGAGGGGTGAGCGGGACCAGTCCGGGGGGTCACTGGGACCAGTTTGGGGGTGGGGAGGAGGGTCTGGCCCCAGTTCGGGGGTCACCGGCCCCAGTTTGGGGGTCACTGGGACCAGTCCGGGACTCACCCACCGCGTCGCCGCCGGGACTCCCCGCGCGTGCGCGGGGAGGGGCGTGGGCGTGGCCGCAGCGCTCGGGGGCGGGGTTTGTGCACTCGGGGCGGGGTTCGCTGGGCGGGGGGCGGGGTTTTGCAGTTCTGGGGGCGCGGCTTAGGTGCTCGGGGGCGGGGTTTGCACGGGCGGGTTTAGTCCGTTAGGGGGCGTGGTTTGGTCCGTTGGGGCGTGGTTTTCTCGCTCGGGGGCGTGGCCTGTCGCGTTCCCCAGTCCCGCTCTCGGACCCCCGGGAGTCTCCCGAGCCCCTGGGACCCCCCCAAATCCTGGGATCCCCCAAATTTCTGGGCATCCCCGGACCCCCTGAGGTACCTCCCCCCCCTCCCCCCGAGCCCCTGGGACCCTTCAAATTCCTGGATATTCCCCCAAATTCCTGGGTCCTCCCAGACCCCTGGGACCCCAAAATTCCTGGATCCCCCACGAAATCCTGGAATACCCAAATTCCTGAGGCTCTCCCCTCACCCCTGTTGCTCCGAAATTCCCGGTTTCCCTCGGACTCCTGAGACACCCACCCTCTCCGAGCCCCAAATCCCGGGTCTCCCCCAAATTCCTGGGTCTCTCTAAACCTCCGGGCCCCCCCAAACCCCAGGGCTCCCCCAAATTCCTGTGATCCCCAAACCCCTGGGATCCCATAAATTCTTGAGTACCCCCAAATTCCTGGGTACTCCTCAAACCTCTTGATCCCCCCAGTTCTTGGGTGCCCTTCCCAAACTCCTGGGTCCCCCCCAAACCTTTCGATCTCCCCAAACCCCCGTGTCCCCCCCCAAATTCTTGGGTCCCTCCAAGCCCCTGGATCACCCGAAACTCTTGGGGACCCTCCAAGTCCCTGGGTCCCCCCCAAACCCCTCTGTCCCCCCAAATCCCCTGGAAAGAAGGGGCCACGGGCACAGGGACCACAGAGGCCACTTTATTGCCGGGGGTGTCGGGGCCACGGGGCCTCCAGGGGTCATCGGGGACATCGGGGACACGGGGGCTGTTGGACCACCACGTGTCTGTCCCTCGGGTGGGGACACGGGGGACCTTGGGGACAATGGGGGGGCCAGTCCCTCGTGGTGGGGACGTTGGGGACACTGGGCCGTGGGGGGGGCTCAGTGCCTCGAGTCCAGGTGGTGACGATGTCCCGCGTCCTTTGGGGACGTCGGGGACATCGGGGGCGCTGGGGGACATCGAGCCGTGGTGGCTCTCGGTCCCTTGAGTCCAGGTGGTGACGATGTCCCGCGTCCTTTGGGGACATCAGCGACATTGAGACATCGGGGACAGCGTTGGGGACATCGGGGCTGGGGGGGTGGGGCTCAGTCCTTGGACCAGTCCCACATCCTTTGGGGACATCGGGGACATTGGGGACATAGGGGACATCAGGCCGTGGCGGGTCTCAGTCTTTCGGCCAGGGGTGATGACAATGTCCCACATCCTTTGGGGACATCGGGGACATCGGGGACATCGGGGACATCAGGCCGTGGCGGGTCTCAGTCCTTCGGCCAGGGGTGATGACAATGTCCCACATCCTTTGGGGACATCGGGGACGTTGGGCCACGACGGGTCTCAGTCCGCTGGGTTGGGGACATCAGGGACATCCTCGGGGACACTGGGGACATCCTCGGGGGCATCGGGGCCATCAGCCCGCGCCGTGTCTCAGTCTCTCAGTCCGGGGTGATGAGCGGGTCCCTCGTCCCTTGGGGACAGTGGGGACGTCGGTCCCGGGTTGTCTCTGTCCCTCGGGGGCGTTGGGGACGTCGGGCTGGGACAGGTCTCAGTCCGTTCACGTGGTGTCCTCGTCCTTCGGGGACATCGAGCGGTGACGGGTGCCCGTGTCCCTCGGGGACGTCGAGCGGTGACGGGTGCCCGTGTCCCTCGGGGACGTCGAGCGGTGACGGGTGCCCGTGTCCCTCGGGGACGTCGAGCGGTGACGGGTGCCCGTGTCCCTCGGGGACGTCGGCGATGTCGCGCCGCGCCGGATCTCGATGTCTTGGCGGGGGGGCGTGGGGGACATCGGGGGGGTTGGGGACACTGGGGGTGTGGGGGGCACTGGGGGTGTCGGGGACATTGGGGACACTGAGCCACGCTGTGTCTCAGTCCCTCGGGTTGGGGACGTTGGGGATGTTGGGGACGTTGGGGACGTTGGGGACATCAGGCCGTGATGTCTCACAGTCCCTTGGGGGGGTGTTGGGGACACCGGGGACACCGGGGACACTGGGGACATCAGGCCATGACCTGTCCCAGCCCCAATGGCTTCGGGGTAACCGGCGCCCACGTCCCCCAGACTGGGGACATTGGGGACATCAGGTCATGTCCCCGCTCCCTGGGTTGGGGACACTGGGGCCACCGAGCCACATTGTGCCTCAGCCCCGTGAGTTGGGGGCGTTGGGGACATCGGGACATCACTCGGCCCGGGGTCACTGGGGACATCGGGGACATCGGGGACATCGGGGGCATCGGGGACATCAAGCCACATCGTGCCTCGGTCCCTTGCGCTGGGGACATGGGGGACAACACCCATGGGGGGGGTACAGACTTTTTGGGGGGGACTCTGCCAAAAACGCAGACCCCGAGGTGGGGGACGAGGACAGGGCGGGTGACGGGGACAAGGTGGGTGACGAGGGACGGGGACACTCGGGGTGGGAGGGGGGGCGAGGGGGGGCCACAGGCTCCTACAGGTGGGTCCAAGCCACCCACTGACCCAAAATTTGGGGACGGGTCCCGGAGTGGGGGGCGGGGACGGGGGACACGAGGGACGGGCCCCAGGCGTCCGGGTTTTGGGGAGGGGGGGGCCACCAGCCCCCCCCCAATTACCTTAGAGACTCGTTACGAGTTAAATTAGCACGAAAGGCCCCGGGGGGGGGCGGCGGGGGGAGGGGGCACGGCCGGGGCCGGGGGGGACGGCGGCTCCGGGCCGGGGTGACAATGACAATATGCCATACTGGGGGCAAGTCGCGTCACAGACTTAGTTCAGAACGACGGGGCGCGCTGGCTTCCGGCTGCGGGGGGGACGTGGGGACACGTCAGGGACCCCAAAACAGGGGGGGAGACCCCACAAACCCGCCACGGACCCCCAAACCAGGTTGTGACCCCACAAACCCACCAGGGACCCCAAAACAGCAGGGAAGGCCCCACAAACCCGCCACGGACTCCAAAACCCAGTTGTGACCCCGCAAACCCACCACAGACCCTGAAATCTTGGCCGTGACCCCAAAAACCCCCCAAGAACCCCTAAACCAGGTTGTGACCCCACAAAACCCCCAAGGACCCCCAAACCAGGCTGTGAGCCCCCAAGCCTTCCAAGGGACACCAGAACAAAGCTCATGACCCCAAACCCCCGAGGGACCCCCCAGCCGAGGTTGTGACCCCCCCCCAAACGCCCCGAGGGAGCTCGATGTCCAGGAGTGTGACACCCCCACCCCAAAACGGGGGCCGAGGAGGCCTGGGACCCTCCCCCACCCACCCCCAACCATCCGTCACCCTCCCCACCTTCACCCCCCAACCCCCACCGGCGACATTGGGGTCCCCTCGCCCCCCCCGCAACCCCCCAAGAGCACGGGGACCTCCCCCCCGGGTTTTGGGGGTCCCTACCTTGGCGGAAGGCGTCCTGGAGGCGGCTCTGGGGGAGTTGATACAACTCAGCGAAGGGGTCGCGGGGCGACCGGGGCGGGGGGGGCGGGCGGGGGCTGGGGGTGCCCCCCGAGCGCCGGGGACCCCCCCGGCTGACGGCGGCGGCGGCGGCCAAGCCCTGGAGCAGCCGGCGCAGGGCCGGGCCGGGGGGCGCGGGCGGGGGGGGCGGCGGCGACGTCTCGGGGGTGAGGAGGAGGGAGCCGGGGGGGCCCCCCGGGACACCCCCCCCGCCGCCCCCGGGGCTCTCGGGGCTCGGCGGCAGCTTCTCGGGCGCGGCCTCGGGGGGCTCCGGGGGCCCGAAGGCGAAGGGCGGGGCCTGCCGGGGGGTGTAGGGGGGGGTCCAGGTCTCGGCGGCCCCCCCGGGTGTCTCGGGGACCCCCAGGCCCGGCGCCAGGCGGACGCCGGGGCCCAGGTTGGCGCCGAGGGCGAGGCCGGTGCCCAGGGCGGTGCCGACGTTGGCGCCGAGGCCGAGGCCGGGTCCGAGGGTCGGGTCGACGCCGGGGCCGAGGGCGAGGGTGGAACCGAGGGCGGAGGCTCCGACGGCGGCTCCGGCACCGAGTCCGAGGGCGGATCCGACGCCGGACCCGACGTTGGCTCCGATGCCGAGTCCGAGGGCGGATCTGACGCCGGACTCAATGTTGGCTCCGAGTCCGATGCCGGCGTCGCCAAGAGCGGAGTCGACGCCGGCACCGACGTCGGGTCCGAGCCCGGAGCAAACGTTGGCTCCGAGTGCGGCTCCAACGGCAAATCCAAGGGTAGATCCGAGCCCGGAGCCGCCGGCGGCTCCAGCGGTGAGTCCGACACCGGCACCGACGTCCGATGTGGGGGCGGAGCCGATGGTGGAGCCCACGTTGGCTCCGAGGCCGAGCCCGACGGCGGGGCCGACGTCGGATGTGATTGTAGCACCAACGGTGGCTCCGACGCCAAGTCCAATGTCCAGATCGGATCCAAGAGCAGCACCAATGGCTCCGACGGCAAGTCCAACACCAGATCCAAGACTGGAGCCAACACCAGCTCCAACAGCAAGTCCAACACCGGATCCAAGATTGGAGCCAACGCCGGCTCCAACAGCAAGTCCAACACCGGATCCAAGACCAGAGCCAACATTGGCTCCAACGGCAGCTCCGACGGCAAGTCCAACTCCAGGCCCAACACCGGATGGAAGAGTGGAGGCAACGTTGGCTCCAAGAGCAGCTCCAAGGCCGAGTCCAACCCCGGAGCTGGCGCTGGCTCCAATGTTGGCGCCGAGGCCGAGTCCAACCCCAGCACCGACTCCGGCTCCGGCGCTGGCACCGACGGCGAGTCCTACGCCGGCGCCGACATCGGAGGGCAGGGCGGGGCCAACGGCCCCGATGCCGAGCCCGACGCTGGCTCTGACGCCGCCCCCAAGGCCGGGCCCGATGTTGGCCCCGACGCTGAGCGTGACGCCGGCTCCGATGCCGGGCCCGACCTCTGCAGCGCTGGTGACTTGGAGTGGGGTTCCGACGTCATCTCCGGCACCGGCTCCGAGGGCTCCAATATCAGCCCCGAGGGCAGGGCCGACGTCGGCGCCGGCAGCGACCCCGAGGCCGACGTCCACTCTGATGCCGGTTCCCACGCCGAGGCCGACGCTGGCGCTGACATCAGAGCTGAGACTGTGTCCGACAGCGTCTCCAAGACTGTGCCCAGTGGTTGATCCGACACCGGCCCCAAGCCCGGGGTCAACATTGGCCCCGGCGTTGCCTCTGAGGCCGTGTCCAATGGTGGATCCAAGCCCAGGTCCCATGTTGGCTCCGAGACCGGGCCCAACACCAGCTCCAAGCCCGGGATCCACGTTGGCTCCAAGAGCAGCTCCGAGGCCGTGTCCGACGTCGGCTCCGAGGCCACACCCAACGCTGACCCCGAGGCCGAGGCCGACGTTCGCTCCGACGTCGTCTCCGAGCCCGGATCCCACACCGAGGTCGACGCCGGATCCGATGCCAGGCCCGGTGCCGAGGTCCCCGCCCGCTCCGACGTCGGCACCGGGGAAGTCGAGGCCGGGGCCGAAGGGCTCGGGGGGTCCCGGGGGGGCCTCGGCCGCCAGTTGCTGCCGCAGACACCAGGCCTCGGCCTCGCTGCGGGACAGACGGGGGGTCACGGGGGGGTCTGGGACACCCGGACAGCGGGGGCCACCCCGGGGGGGCCGTGACCCCCCCTCAGGCACCTTGGGTCCAGCACTGACCTGATGACGAAGTTGTGGGCGAGCAGGGCCGGGCCCTCGGGGCGCAGGCGGGTGTAGACCCACGTCCAGCCCAGCCCGTCCTTGCGCTGCAGCCGCGTCACCAGCTCCCCCCGCGCCTCCGGCCCCGCGCCGGCTGTGGGGACACCGGGACGTCAGAGGGGACAGGGGGACAACCAGTGGGGACACCGGGACACCAGCGGGGACAGGGGGACACCAGCGGGGACAGAGGATGCCAGCAGGGACAGGGGGACACCAGCGGGGACAGGGGGACACCGGCAGGGACAGGGGGACACCAGCGGGGACACGAGGGTGGGGGGAAAATGGGGACACGGCGATGCCAAGGGGAGTGGGGGACTGGGGAGGAATTGGGGCTGGGGGACGTTTGGGACATTCCTGGGGTTGATTGGAGGAGTTGCGGCCATGGAGACATCAATGGGGGCGTCAGTGGGGTCTGTTGGGGGTTTGGGGGACACGAGGACATCAGTGGGGTCGGTTGGGGGACTGGGGACCTCAATGGAGACGAGGCATCAACAGGGGCGTGAAGGACACGCCGGGGGCTCCCGGAAGGAGACCCGGTGACTCCAGGGGACGTGTGGGACACCGAGGACATTGGGGGCAGCAGAGGGACAGCAGGGGACACGCAGAGGGCTGGGGGACCCCCTTGGGGACGTGGGGAGTCAGGGGACAGGGAGGTCCCAAGGGACAGACAGGGTGGGGACAGGGAGGAACCAGAGGACCTTGGGGACAGCTGAGGGGACACAGGGAGGTGCCAGGGGACCCTGGGGACGGTGAGGGGACACCCACCGAGGCGCAGGTGCTGGCGGGCGACGTGGCCGAGGTCCTCGGGGTGCAGGAGGCGGTACCAGGAGCGGCCCAGGAGCTCCCCCCGCCCGTATCCCAGATGGATCAGGACACTGCGGGAAAACACGGCCGGGTCCCTCAGCCACCAAACCGGGGTCACCCGAGGTCACCCGGATCCCCCCCGGACACCCGGGTCCTTCTGGATCCCTGGATCCTCTCGGACACCCGGATCCCTCCCCGGACACCTGGGTCCTTCTGGATCCCTGGATCCTCTCGGACACCCGGATCCCTCCCCAGACACCCGGGTACCCCTGGAAATCTGGGTCCTCCTGGATCCCCCCGGAAATCTGGGTCCCCTTGGTCACTCGGCTCCTCCTGGAGACCTGAATCCCCCTGGATATCCACCCGTGTCCTTCAAGGACACCTGGATCCCCTTGGCCACCGGGATTCCCCCAGACTCCTGGATCCCCCTGGATCCCCCTGGATCCCCTCAGACTCCTGGATCCCCTCAGTCACCCGGATCCCCCTGGACCCCCCCGTGTGCCCCCGTCCCCCACGTTGTCCTCCCTCACCTGTCGGAGACGTCGAGCAGGGCGAGGTCCCGGGCGTGGCGGCTCTGGAAGGCGGGCAGGAGGAGGCAGTCGGGGCAGGGCCAGGGCGGGGGGTCAAGGGGGGCACAGAAGGCGACAAAGAGCCCCGGGGAGGCTCCGGGGGGTCCGGGGGGAGCCTGGAAGCGGCCCCGGAGCAGGACGAGCTTCCGGCCGGCGCTGGGCCGGCGCGAGGCGCGGGAGGTGGTGAAACGGCAGCGGAACAGGCGCTCTGGGGGAGGGGGGGCCGTCGGTCCCTCTGTGCTTCCAAACCACCCCTCTCCCCGTCCTTCCATCCCTCCTTCCCTCCCTCCGTCCCTCTGTCCTTCCATCCCTCCGACCGCCCGTCTCCCCATCCTTCTGTCCTTCTCTCCCTCTCTCCTTCTATCCCTCCCTCCATCTCTCTCGCCTTCCCTCTTTCCAACCCTCTCCTCCCATCCATCCTTCCCCTCTTCCATCTCTCCTTTCCTCCCTCCTTCCTTCCTGCCTTCCAACCCTCTCTCCTTCCCTCCCTCCCTTCGTTCTTCCACCATCCCTCCGTTCTTCCCTCCCTCCATCCCTCTCCTCCCACCTCTCCGTCCCTCTCTCAGTCTCTCCGTCCTTCCGTCCATCCCTCCAACCCTCCCTTCCTTCATCCAACCCTCTCTCCTCCTGTCCCTCCAACCCTCTCTTCTCCCACCTCTCCATCCCTCTGTCCTCCCATCTCTCCGTCCTTCCCTCCGTCCCTCCCTCCCCTCCCCTCCCCCTCGGAGCCCCCACCCACCTGCCTGGGGGGGCCCGGGCAGGGTGAGCTGGTGTCGCACCAGGGGGTGGTCGGCGGGGTCCAGCAGGTCGTAGATGCTGTCCCCTTGTGCCACCAGGTCCACCTGCACGGGGGGGGGGACACAGAGGGGTCAGCACCCGGCACCCCCCGAGACTCCCCAGGACCCCCCCAGGACTCCCCCCAGCACCGTTGTCCTGCACCCCCAGTCCATGGGGAAGGGGCAGAGGGTGAGGACTCAGCACCCCTCAGGACCCCCAGAACCCCTCGTTCTGCACCCCCAGGACCACCCCCACGGGCTGAGACCCAGGACCCCCCAGCACCCCCCAGCACCCGGGACCCCTCTCCCTGCAGCACCAGGACGACCCCCCTGGGGGGAGGCTCAGCCCCCAGCCCCCCCCCAGCCCCCAGGACCCCCCGGGCGAGGCCCTGAACCCCCCCCCCCCGGCGCTCACCATGGAGTGCCCCAGGTGCTGGGCCACGTTGTCGGTGACTCCCACCAGCTTCCCCTCGCGGGTCACGGCCAGCAGGAACCCGGGCAGCGATGCCACCAGGTCGGCCAGTTCCGGCCCCCCCAGCAGCTCCATGGGCGCTCCCCGCGTCGGGCCTGTGTGGGGACACGTGGGGACACGGGTCAGCGCCCACCCGGCGCCCGCTGGCACCCATTGGAACTCACCCCCTTCCTGCACCGGCCCCGGTACCCGAATCGTCACCTGTGGGGTCTCTGGTGGCACCCGGAGCCCGTCCCATGTGGACCCAGGGGTGGCCCCGGTCCGGCTCTGGTCCCTGTCCCCGTCCCTCGTCTCCAGCCCCAGCCCTGGGCCCCGTCCCGGTCCTTGTCCCGGTTCCTGACCCCCTTCCGGCCCTGTCATCGGTCTCGGTCCCTGTCCCGGGTCCTGATGCTGATCCCCTCTCCCGGTTCCTGTCCCTGCCTCCCCGTGTCAGCCCCGATCCAGTCTCGGTCCCTGTCCCTGTCCCGATCCTGATCCCTGAGCCCGGTCCCTGTTCCGCTGTCCCAGCCCTGATCCCGGTTCCCGACCCCGATCCCCGTCCCTGTCCCTTGTCCCAGCCCCAGTCCTCACTCCCTGTCCCTGGTCTCGGTCCCTGTCCCGGTCCCCCTGTCTCAGATTCGAACCCGGCTCCCCATCCGGTCCCGGTCCCAGTCGCGGTTCCCCGTCCCTGTCACTGGTCTCGATCCCAGCCCCGATCCCGATCCCGGGTCCCGATCCTGTCGCGATTCCTCTTCCGTCCCCCGCCCGGTCCCGCTCCCTGTCTGCGGTGCTGAACCGGCTCCTCCCGCAGCCGCCGCCGCCGCTGAGCCCTCCCCGGTCCCCTCCCCGGTCCCCTCCCTGGTCCCGGTCCCGGTCCCGGTCCCTGTCCGCGGTGCTGAGCCCTCCTCGAGCCTGTCCCTGTCCCCGCTGCCTTTCCCGGTCCCAGTCCCCGTCCCTGTCCCTGTCCGCGGTGCTGATCCCGTCCCTGTCCCCGGTCCTGTCCTAGTCCCTGTGCCCGGTCCCTGTCCCGGTCCCGCTGCCTTTCCCGGTCCCAGTCCCCGTCCCTGTCCCCGTCCGCGGTGCTGATCCCGGTCCCAGTCCCCGTCCCCGTCCGCGGTGCTGATCCCGTCCCTGTCCCCGTCCCTGTCCCCGTCCCCGTCCCCGTCCGCGGTGCTGATCCCGTCCCTATCCCCGTCCGCGGTGCTGATCCCGTCCCTATCCCTGTCCGCGGTGCTGATCCCGTCCCTATCCCTGTCCGCGGTGCTGATCCCGTCCCCGTCCCCGTCCCTGTCGCGGTCCCGCTGCCGTTGTTCCCATCCCGCTTCTCCTCCCGTTCCCGCTGCTCAGCCCAGTCCCCGCTCCCGACAGCGGTTCCCGTTCCCAGCCTGACGCTGCTGCCATCCCGGTGCCGTTCCCGGTTCTATCCTGGCGTCCGTACCCCTTCCCAGCCCAGCCCAATACCCGCTCCCAGTCCCATCCTGATGCCATCCCGGGGCCCATCCCGGTCCCATTTCCATCCCGGTGCCATCCCCGGTCCCTTATCGGTCCCCAGTTCCATCCCGGTGCCATCCCCGGTCCCATCCAGATACCCAGCCCCATTCCCGCTCCCAGTCCCACCCCAGCCCCATTCCCGCTCCCAGTCCCATCCCAGCCCCATCCCCGCTCCCAGCCCCATTTCAGCCCCAGCTCTGCTCCCATCCCGTCTCCCGCTCCCATCCCAGTCCCACCACATCCCCTCTCCCAGTCCCATTCCCGCTCCCATCCCCTCTCCCGCTCCCATCCCCTCTCCCCGTCCCTCCGGAGCCCACCTGGCCGCAGACAGGCTCCCTTGCGGGTGTAGATGCAGGCGAGGGCCATGACGTGCAGGTAGGAGAGGCGCGGCCGGTCGCCCTCGGGCAGCGGGAGGAGGTCGCGCAGGGCGCGGATCTGGGCGTTGATCTGGTCCCGGCGCGCCTTGGAGGCGCCTTTGGTGGAGCGGAGCATCCTCCGCCCGCGCCGCCGCCCGCCCGCCGCCTTTATGGGCCCCGCGGCCCCGCGTCAGCGGCCGCGTCACCGGCCCCGCGCCGCCCCCCGCGCACGGGGGGGGGGGGGGGGGTGGGCCACGGGGACGACAAAGGGGAGGGGGTGGGTGGTCGCGTCATCGGTGACGCTGACGCACGAAAAACGGGGGGGGGGGCGCGGTGGGCGGCGTTGCGCGCGGCGGCCTTCGCACCGCATAGGGATGGAGCCGGTGCGGGGCGGGGTGTTGGGGGGGGGGGGTGGTGGGCTTTTTGGGGAGGGGTGTGTGGGTGTGCGGATTGGATTATTTGGGGGGGGGGGGGGGGGATTTGGGGAGGGGAGGGGTTGGGGACCGCCCACTCGTGGTGGGGTGGGTGTGTGTATGGAAGGTGTTAGTTATTAAAAAAGGGGTGGGGGGTGGGGGGGAGTCGGCGGGGGGGAGTTCGGGGGGGGAGGGATGGTTGAGGGGGTCGGTGGGGGTGGGGGAGTCAACGGGGGGTCAACAGAGGGATGGAGGGGCCAAGAGAGGGAGGGAGAGGGTCGACGGAGGGGTGGGGGGTCAATGGAGGGGTGGGGGGTCAACGGGGGGGCAGCGGAAGGGTGGGGGGTGAGTTCGGGGGGAGGGATGGTTGGGGAGGGTCAATGAGAGGGGGGGGAGTCAACGGGGGGTCAACACAGAGATGGGGGGGTCAATGAGGGGCCAATGGGGGGATGGAGGGGCCAAGGGATGGAGGGAGAGGGTCGATGGAGGGATGGGGGTCAATGGAGGGATGGGGGGGTCAACGGGGGGTGGCGGAGGGGGGGGAGGGTCAACGGGGGGTCGGGGAGTCAATGGGGGGTCAACGGGGAGATGGAGGGGACAAGGGGGGGATGGAGGGGCTCAAGGGAGGGAGGGGCCGAGGGAGAGGGTCAGTGGGAGAGGGAGGGGTCAAGGGAGGGAGGGAGGGATGGAGGGAGGGGTGGAGGGGTCAACAGGGGGATGGAGGGGGTCAAGGGGGGGGGAGGAGCCACTGGGGAGTCAACGGAGAGATGGAGGAGCTGGAGGGGTGGAAGGAGGGATGGAGGGGCAACGGGGGGATGGAGGGGGGAAGGGGGGATGGAGGGGCAATGGGGGGGAGGAGGGCAATGGGTGGAAGGAGGGATGGAGGGGCAACGGGGGGATGGAGGGGGGAAGGGGGGATGGAGGGGCAATGGGGGGATGGGGATGGAGGGGCAATGGGGGGATGGAGGGGACAATGGGGGGGATTTGAGGAAGTCAACGGGGGATGGCGGGGGGAAGGGGGATGGAGGGGGCGGGCAATGGGGGGGGGGATGGAGGGCAAATGGGGGGGGTGGAGGAGTCAACGGGGGGAGACGGAGGGGGGAAGGGCGGGGGATGGAGGCAGGCAATGGGGGATGGAGGGGGAAAGGGGGGGATGGAGGGGCCCTGAGGGGAATGGAGGGGGGAGGGAAGGGGGGGATGGACGGGGGAAAGAGGGGTAGGAGAATGTGGGGTCAAATGGGGGGGGGATGGAGGGGCCATGGGTGGCGGATGGGGATTGAGGGGAAGGGGATGAGGGGGGATGGAGGGGGGAAGGGGGGGATGGAGGGGGCAGCAGAGGGATGAAGGAGTCGGGGGGGGGATGGAGGGGGAAGGGGGATGGAGGGGCAATTGGGGGATGGAAGGGGGGAAGGGGGGTGAGTCTGGGGGGGATGGAGGGGGCAGCAGAGGGATGAAGGAGTCGGGGGGGGGATGGAGGGGCCTTTTGGGGTCTGGGGGGTCTCCAAGTGGGGAGAGAAGGACGGGGGGGGTCAACGGAGGGATGGTGGTTGGTCAGTGGGGGGAGAGGGGGGGCGGTGGATGGAAAGGGGTGTGGAGGGGGGTCCGGGGGGGTCAGTGGGGGTCCGGGGGGGTCAACTGGGGATGTGGGGGGGGTCCGGGGGGTCCGGGGGGGCTCCAGGGCCGGGCGGGCGATGAACAAACCAACGGTGGGGCAGAGAAGCCAAGGGGGGGTTTGGGGGGGTCTGAGGGGCGCGGGGGGGCCAAGGGGGGCTCCGGGGGGGGGAAGATGGGTAGGGGGGTCAGCAGAGGCACGGGGAGACGGACTGGGGGGGCCATTGTGGGGCCGGGGGTGAGGGGGGGCCGGGGGGGTTTCCATGGGGCGGCCCCTCCGCGAGGGGGACCCGCTGGGGGGGAGGGGGAGCGTCTGGGACCCCCCCCCCCCCCCTCCAGGCCTTTGGGAACCCCCTTCTCCCCCTCCATCATCCCCCCCTTTTCGGGCCGCCCCGGATTGGCCTCCGCACCCCCCCAGCGGGTCCCCTACACCCTACCGGCTCCGCCGCTGCCAAATTGGGAGCCGAAGCGCTGAGCCAAAAATAGCGACTGGGGGGCAAAAAACACCGCGCGGGGGCGGGGCCGGCGCGGCCAAACGGGGGGCTAAGGGGGGGCTCGGGGGGGGGGCTTCGGACCCCCGGGGCCTTCGTGATGGGGGGGACCCCCGGAGGGGGGGTTTGGGGGGTTTCGGGGGGGGCTGGAGTGGGGGGGAAACAACCCCGAGCGTTGGGGTCTCCTTGGCAGCGGGGGGGGGACGATTCGGGGGCGGGAAAGGGGGAGGCGACGCCGCTGGGGTCCCCCGAAGCTCTGGGTCCACCCCCCCCCCCGAATTCCTGGGTCCATCTCCGGGTGCCCCCAAATTCCTGGATCCCCCCCACCCCAACCCCCCCGAGCCCTCCCCAAATTCTTGGGGGTTCCCCCCCAAACCCCCCGGTCCCCTCTCCCCCCCCCCTCCCCAAATTCCTGGGTTCCCCTCGAACCTCCGGGTGCCCCCCGAATTCCCGGGTGTCCCCCCCCGCCCCCCCCGAATTCCTGGATCCCCCCAAATTCCTGGGGGGCCCTCCCCAAACCCGGGTCCCCCCCCCGGAACCCCCCGGGGCCCCTCAAATTCCTGGGTGTGTCCCCCTCCCAAAAAATCTCGGGTCCCCCTCAACCTCCGAGTCCCCCCCCCCCTCCCCAAATTCCTGCCCCCCCTCCCCAAATTCCTGGGGGTCCCCCCGAGCCCCCGCGGCCGCTGGGGGCGCGTTTCCATGGCAACGGGGGAGCCGCGATATTTTGGGGGGTGGGGGAGGGGTCGGGGAAGACCCCGGAGCCGGGGGGGGGAGGGAGGAGGATGAGGATGAGGAGGGATCAGGGAGGGGATGAAGGAGGAGGAGGAGGGAGCCAGAAGGGGATGAAGGGCGAGGATGGAGAGGAAGGATGAGGATGAGGAGGGAGCCAGGAAAGGTGAAGGAGGAGGAGGGAGAGGGAGGATGAGGAGGAGGATGAAGGAGGATGAGGATGAGGAGGGATCCAGGAGGGGATGAAGGGGGAGGAGGATGAGGAGGGATCAGGGAGGGGATGAAGGAGCAGGATGGAGAGGGAGAAGGAGGATGAGGAGGGAGCCAGGGGGGGATGAAGGAGGAGGAGGAGGATGGAGAGGAAGGAGCAGGGAGGAGGATGAGGAGGGATCCAGGAGGGGATGAAGGAGGATGAGGATGAAGAGGGATGAAGGACGATGGGGAAGGAGGATGAGGATGAGGAGGGATCCAGGAGGGGATGAAGGAGGATGAGGAGGATGGAGAGGATGAGGAGGAGGATGAAGGAGGATGAGGATGAGGAGGGAGCCAGGAGGGGATGAAGGAGGATGAGGATGAAGAGGGAGGGGATGAAGGACGATGGGGAAGGAGGATGAGGATGAGGAGGGATCCAGGAGGGGTGAAGGAGGATGAGGAGGGAGGAAGGGGGAGTGAGGATGATGAAGGTGGAGCGGGGAAGGACGCGGATGAGGATGGAGAGGGAGGATGAGGAAGGCGAAAGGTGGATGAAGGTGATGGGGAATGAAGGGGGGTGAGGATGAGGAGGGAGGAAGGAGATGGAGGAGGAAGACGATGGGGAGGAAGGGGATGAAGATGGAGGAGGATGAGGAGGAAGGGGATGAAGATGAGGATGAGGAGGAAGGGGATGAAGATGAGGATGAGGAGGAAGGGGATGAAGATGAGGATGAGGAGGAAGGGGCTGAAGATGAGGAGGATGAGGAGGAAGGGGCTGAAGATGAGGAGGATGAGGAGGAAGGGGTTGAAGATGGAGGAGGAGGAAGATGGAAGGAAGGGGATGAAGATGAGGAGGATGAGGAGGAAGGGGATGAAGATGAGGATGAGGAGGAAGGGGATGAAGATGAGGAGGATGAGGAGGAAGGGGACGAAGATGGAGGAGGATGAGGAGGAAAGGGATGAAGATGAGGATGAGGAGGAAAGGGATGAAGATGAGGAGGATGAGGAGGAAGGGGGGGGACACAGAGAGAGGGGCAGGAGGGGTCACCAACCGTCACCATGGAAACGCCCCCCCCCCCACACATCACCCTGGGGGGGAACAAGGACAACCCCCCCCCCCAAAAAAAAGGGGACCCCCCGAAACAGGCCCTTTATCCCCCCAAAAAAAGACAACAGGAGGGACCCCCCCCCCCCACAAAAAGGGGACCCTTAAACCAACCCAGAAAAAGAAATAGGGGCGGCCAACCTAAAAAAAGGAGTACCATCACCCAGGCCCCCCCCCCCAAAAAAAAAAGGGGTCCCAGGTGTCCAGAACACCCCCCCAAAAAGAGACCCAGGTGTTTGGGAGACCCCCCCCCCAAAATAAAGGACCCCCAACACGAGACCCCCCAAACAAGGGACCCCCAACATGAGACCCCCCCCCAAAATAAAGGACCCCCAACAC
>NW_024105169.1:0-42833 GCF_003945595.2 Pipra filicauda | reverse complement strand
GAGGGAGGGGGGGGCTAGGGGGGAGAGGGAGGGGGGGGGTTTGGGGGGGGGAGGGTGTGGGGGGTAGGGGGGGGGAGGAAGGAAGGGGACGAAGGAACGGGAACAAAGTAAAAGAAAAGGGAAAAGCAAAAGCAAAGAAAAAGAGCCGCGGCAGCGAGAGGCTCCCGCGGCGCTGCTGCCTCCCCGCGCACTGCCCGAGCAAATGGCTGTGGGGGCGAGTTCCGGCGCTTAAATCCCCCCGCCCCGACCCACCCCCTGCCCGTCCCCGCCCCGCGCACCTGGACGGGCCCCGCCTCGCACACCTGTGCGGGCCCCGCTCCGCCCCGGCCCCGCCCCGGCCCCGCCCCGCCCGCGGGGTTTAAAGCCGGCAGAGCCGCGGTCGCCCCGCGTTTGTGGAAGAAGCTCGTACCGGGATGCTGCGGGAGCGATCGGCGCTCGGGGCCGGAGGCCCGGCCCGGCGGCTGCTCCCGGCGCTGCGCCGAGCTCGGGGCGCTGAGCGGGGACGGCACCGGGGAACCGAGGCTGGCTTGGAGCTGCGATGGGGTTCGGCAGCGGTACGGGGATCGGCATCGTTGGACTCGCTGCGGGGTGGGCGCTGGGGCCGAGCTCGGCAGGGCAGTTCGGGCCGGGGCTCTGCCGGGGCCCGGTTGGGGGAGAACGGCGGCGCTTCCCTCGTACAGACGCGGAACCCGGGCCGGGACCGGCCGGGGCGCGGGGACACGCCGGGCCGGCCCCGGGACCCCCCGATCCCGCCGGGCCCGCAGCGCCGCCCGCACCCCCCGCGGGATCGGAGCTCTTCCCTCTCGGGCACCCCCGAGGCCACCGCACCCCCCCCCACCGAAGAACATCGCCCGCCTCCCCCTTCCCCGCGGCCCCAGGAGGTTCCCGCCCGCAGGGCCCCCCGGGAACGAGGGCTCTGGGGCCCGCCTGGGTTCCGGCCACGGGCCCGCTCCGGCCGCGGGGAGCCGGGGCCCTGCCGGGGCAGGGAAGAACGGGGGCAGCCGCTCCCTCGTTCCTCCCGTGCTCCGGGACCCCGAGCAGAGCTGCCCGTCTGTCCCCGTGTCCCTGTGTCTGTCCTCAGGCGGCCCCAGGAGCTGGCGCTGACCGTGCCGCGGGTCGGGCACAGGCTGCTCCCAGCTCTGCCTGCGGAACTTCGGGAATTGCCGACAGCAGTTCTTTGCCCTGCCATCCAGAAGGTGCGGCTCTTCTGACACCTGCCAGGTGAGACCTGAGGTTCTCCTTCCTCTCCCCCGCTTCCTCGGCAACTCGTACCCTCCCGGGGCAAACCCTCTGCTTTTTAAAAATCCCCCATCTTTATTTGCAGACGGGGAAGGTCCTGCCTGGGAGGGAAACGACTATAGCGGAGGAAACCAAGAAACGCTCCAACCGGACGGTGCCGCGCGAGTCAAAGGAGGGAAGAAGCGCAGGCAAATACAGTCAGGAAATCCGCTTTTATTAAATCTCTGCAGCATTAAATCCCCCCTTCCCAGCCACGGGCCGGAGGGAGCGCGGCCGGCTGGGCTGTGCCCGGCTGGGGACGGGCACCAATTCATCGCTGCCCTGCTCAGGGAGGTTTTCCGGCCCTGTCCGGGATTCGCCCAATGGCTGCAAAGGTGCTCGTGCGACAACCGAGCTCATTTCCAAGGATAAAGGAGCCAGCCGAGTCGGGAGGGATCCCTCGCTCCGAGGCAAAGGCGTCGGTCGAGTGTCGCCGCCTGGTCCCGCCTGCGGGGGGGTGTCTCCTCCAGGTGAGTCTTCGGAACCCAAAATGCCGGGGGGGGCTCAGGTCGGGGCCGATTTTCGGGCCCGGAGTTGGACGGAGCCCTCGGCGGCTCCCGCTTCCCGCCAGGAACGTTCTCGGGGCTCCCTGGGCAGTCCCAACTGGGCAGGGAACGCGGGCCGGGAGGAGGCCGGAGCGACAGACAGTGACCCAGCCCTGCTTGGGCTTCCTATTGCCAGGGGATGGAGGAGCTGTGCCCTGCACTGCCCTGCCGGGGCTCCCGGCGCTCCGGAGCGTCCGGAGCTCAGGCAATCCCGCCCGCAGCCGCAGGACTCCCAGCACAGCTCCTGGCAGCAGGGATGGAGCAGCCCCGGGCCAGCGCTTCCATCGGGCACAAGATGGATTTGTCTCCCGAGCAGGGCTCGTCCGCCAAACGCACATCCCAGGGGGGGGAACCAGCCACGGGCACCGGGGTGGGCACGGGGAAAGGACTGCCTGCGGCTCCTCAGCCGGGGGCTGCTCTGAACGGGCCCCCTGAGATGCCTCACCCTGGACACGCCCCAGCGACAGCCCCAAAGGACCCAAAGAATCCAGCTGGCACTCGGCAGTGTCGGCACGGCGGGGCTGCAGAGCAGCGCGGGCAGCCATTCCCAGGGCCCACCTCCCAGAGCTGTCCCGCGCCCCCCACGTGTGTCCCGCCCGCCCCAAATCCCTGCCCTTCCAGCCGGAGGCCAGCAGCCAGCAGCAGCCTTAAAGCCAGGGCAATGTGCCCCTCAGCGGCACTAAATCCCGAGCAAGAGCCCTCGGAGATGCCTGAAAAGAAAAGGGGATGCTCGGAGAAAGTCGGGCTCGGAGGCAATTCGCAGTTTTTCGGGGACCCAACCGCACCTGCAGAACCCGTGGACAGCTTGAACAGGTGGGTCAGAGCCGAGGTGCCCTGAAGGCAGGGCTGTGCATCCCTTTCCTCGGGGAAAAGAACTCCCCGGGGCCGCTCCCGAGGCTCCGAAGGGACAGCGGCTTCCCGCCCGGAGAGACGTCCTCGCCCCTGCTCAGGGGCTGCCTCGCCCCGGGCCGGGAGCGCGTCCGGCCCCCGCCTTCTCCTGGGCCAACACATCCCCTGGAGCCCGGCCCGGGGCGGAAAAGCGGCCGAATTCCAGCGAACTCGCTCAAGTCCCCCCAGGGACACCAGCGGGGCTGGGGGAGGAGGGTTAGAAACAGCAAAGTCTGTGGAATATCAACCTGTCCTTGTCCCGATCCCGCTGAGCAAACCTGGAACCGTGGCTGCTTCCTGGCAAACCTGGCGTTAGAGCAGCAGCTCTGCGGGGGAACATCCGGGCTCCAGGAGGCACTGGGAGGCTGTTGCAGCAGGAATTCGGCATGGAATTGCGGGCTGTAGGTAGAATTCATCCAAACCTGCAAAGCTGAGACCGGAACCCAAACCTGGGCCCCCTGCAGAGAACAATCTTTGTGCTGCCGTGTCGGCCAAAGCCGCTGCCCAACAATCCCCTCGTTTGACTTTCTAGGTGAATTGTGCACAAGCCAGTCCCCCATTCCCTATCCAGGCTGGGAGTGCTCGTGCCCTTGGCACAGATGGCTCTGGCTGGGCAGGAACTGAGAGCAGGACATGGGGCAGAGTGGATCAGCTGCCCAGGGAACGTCCAGGAGATGAAGCTACGCGATCCTCATTCCAATCAAGGGAACACCTTCTGTCTCTGGCAGAAGCCGGGAGCCAAAGCAGATCCCGCCTGGCCAGGCTGGGGGCAGCAGTTGGATCCACTCTGGGGGAAAGCCCCTGTGCCTGCCAGGAGCTCTGACTCTGTTTGTCCTGCCAGCTCCTGACCAGTGTCAGGGCCACCGGGAGGGATTCAGAATCCAAAGAAACCCCAAATCCTACCGAGGGACTCATCCAAAGGAAGAAAGCCATTCTTGTCATAAAAAGCTTAAAAAGCTGTTAAAAGTTCTAGGACAGCAATACTGGGATTCCCAGGAAACTTAGTAGTGTCTCGGTTCCATTTCAATGTATCTTTAGTCCCTCAATGAGCAGCTTGGAGAACTTCCCCTGGGATTTGGAGGCTGAGCAGGGTTTGCTTTGGATTGCCTGGCACCTCTGGCCCCAGCTGGTGCAAACACAACTTGGGCCAATGTGGTTTAACACACTTTCCCACACAAACAGTTGCTGTATCCCCTAGAAATTGCCCTAAATCTGCAGATAAAACCTTCATCTCTGTCCCTCCTCAGTTTTCCCAGGTTTTCCCAGCTGGGAGCTGCAAGGAGGCTGTAAATTGAAAGGCAGAAGGAGAAGATCTGTCAGCAAAAGGCACAAAGAAGGGGACAGGTTTCAGAAAACATTTCTGCAATCTAATGAAGAACTCTTTCCAGTTTCCCAGGGAGAAGAACAGGAACTCACAGCCACCAAGGCCTGACAGTCCCCTGCAGCCAGAGCTCCGCACACAGCCAGAGAGGCAATTCCAGCATCTAAAAGAAAAAAAGAAGAAAAAAGTGACTTATTTTGTTTTAAAGTTATTTTAAGTTGTTCCAAGCAAAGCAAGCCTTGCTCTGGTTTCATTCACTGCCCTGCAGATTTGCTCAAGTTTCACCCTCAGAAATTTCTCTGCCTCTCCCCTCCTGACTGCCTCACTTTCTTCCAAAATGTTCCTTCTCTCTGCTGCACATTGCCACAGATTTGACTCCCACAATTTTCCCTACCTCTCCACAGCTGATCACCTCATGTATACCTAAATATGTTCATGCTCTACCCTACAGACCACCTCAAGTTTACTCTCAAAACTTTCCCTACCTGCGCATCACTGACTACCTCCTTTTGACCTCCAAATATTCATTCTCCACCTTGGAGAGTTTCTCAAGTTTTACCTGTCCCCTGATGACTGCCTTAGTTTATCCCAAAATGTTCATTCTCTCTGCCAGACACTGCCACACATTTTATCCCCAGAATCTTCCCTGAGCCCACTGGAGTGTCCACTCCTGATTGCCTCCTCTGCACCTCTCAGGATTCATTCTGGACCCTGGAGATTACCTCGAAGATTTCTGCCCTAAATGTCCCTACCTGGCCACCACTGATTCCCTCAGTTGACCTCATGATGTCCTTTCTCTCCCCTGGAGATAACCTCGTTCAAAACCCCCAGAGTTTTAACTCAAAATATTCGTTCTATGTCCTGAACATTACCCCAAATTTTACCCCTGTAATTTTCCCCATATGTCCACAAATGATTACCCCAGTTTACCTCAGGATGTACATTCTCTGCTCCACGTGACCTCAAATTTGACAAACAGAATTTTTCCCTACCTGCCCAACACTGACTGCCTCACTTCACACCAAGATATTCATTCACTCTGCTACAGATTTTACTCCCAAAATTCTCCTTACCTACCCACATGTAATCAGCTCCTCTGTACAAATACATGTTCATTCTCTACTCTGTGGGCTAGCCCAAGTTTACCCTAAAACACTCCCCAGCTGTCCACCACTGAGTACCTCATTTATCCTTCAAAATATTCATTCTCTGCCCTGACGTGACCTCAAGTTTTACCCCAAAGGTTTCCCCCCATCCTGCCCACCCCTGACTGCCTCAGTGTCCATCGTGATGTACATCCTCTCTGCTACAGGTGACCTGAAATTTGACAAACACAAATTTTCCCGACCTGCCCACCACTCACTGCCTCACTTTATCTCTAAATGGTCATTCTGTCCTCTACAGATGAGATCAACTCTTACACCCAACATTTCCCTTCCTCTACATCACCCATTTTCTCTTCCTGATGCCCCAAGTTTCCATTCCATCCCTACACATTCCCTGAGTGTTTCCCTCCCAAGCATCCTTCCCTTCTTCCCTGTTTAATAACTCACACTCCAGACCCAGGCTCTCCACTCCCCCCTCAGTGGGACCCCTCCAAAATGCCACCTCCCTCCCCTCTGCAGCACCTCACCTTTTCCTTCAGAAACAGTCGCTGGGGCCCCTCGAAATTACCCGAAGTTTGCAGCTACAAATGTCACCTCTGTCCCTGCCATGTTATCCCAGGTTTCCCCAGCTGGGAGCTGCAAGGAATTCAGGCCAGGGAATGGACAGCAGGGAACAGCTGTACATGCAAAGGCAGAAAGAGAAGGTCTGTCAGCAAAAGGCACAAAGAAGGGGACAGGTTTCAAAAAACATTTCTGCAATCTAATGAAGAACTCTTTCCAGTTTCCCAGGGAGAAGAACAGGAACTCACAGCCACCAAGGCCTGACAGTCCCCTGCAGTCAGAGCTCAGCACACAGCCAGAGAGGCAATTCCAGCATCTAAAAGAAAAAAAAGAGAAGAAAAAAGTGATTTATTTTGGTTTAAAGGTTTTTTAAGTTTTTCCAAGCAAAGCAAGCCTTGCTCTGGTTTCAGTTGGGTGAACAGTGAGCGGTGGGCACAGGGCACGTCATTAATGCCCAGGGGATGGGGCTTTGTGGGGGAGGGAAGAGCAGCTGATGGAGTTGCCCAGTCCAATTCCTGCCCAAGGCCTGACTGGCCCAGGACAAACCCTCTGGCAGGCAGTGGTTTTGATCCCTCTAATGGTCAGTGCCCAAAGACAGCACTCTCTGCTCCAAAGACACTTCTGGCCTCCTTGGCAAACTGCCTCTGACACTTGGTTTTCTCCAGAAGAAATTAAGGAATTGCTCATGGCAGTTTGGAGATGAAGTTATCCCAAAGGGAAGGAAAGAACAAATATTCCTGTCAGAGCCCTTGGGATCTGCTGGGCTGAATTGGGAAGGGCCCATCATCTGCAGAGCAAATACAGGACAACCTCAAACACAAAGCCCAGAACTGCCAAGTGGGGCGTGAAAGCAGCACTGGGACAAAACTCCACTCTCCTGATTCTTTTCAGGGACTGCTCCAACCCAGCTCTGAAGCTGCCAGGCCCAAACTGTCCCCGGCGCTCTGGAACAACAGGATCTTCCCAGGGATGATGTATTGGAAACACAGCCCTCATTCTCACCTTCCACACGCTCCCAGGCTCACCCCAAATTCAGGACAAGGTGCCAAAGGCCACTCGGGCCGGGGCTCTCTCTGTCTCTGTGGGCTCAGGGACTGCAGCCACCAGGGCCCTCCAGCACGGACAGCCTGGACCCAGAGCAGATCCCTCGGCATTAGCAGCGTCCTGGGCATCCCTGGAGACAGAAACCATCAGCCTCTGGGGACAGCACTTCATTGCCAGCACACACAGCCTGCCAAATTTAGGGCTGCAGCTCTCGGACCACAAAGCCCAGTCTGACCCAGTTCTCCTGGGCACCAACACGGACTCCACAAACCCACAGGAACGACAATCTTCTGCTGCTTTGACAAACTTCAGCCCAGCTTTGCAAACCTCAGTCCCTGCAGCTCCCTGCTCTCCAGAGCCCCGTTCAGGGCTGGCTCCAGTTCCCTGGAGAACCTGCCCCAGCCCCACTCTGGGCCAGCCTGAGCAGAAGCCACTGGGCTGCACAAGGAAGAACCCTCCCCTGGCTGCTGCAGCTGGAGGGAGATCCAGCTCCCAATGGAACCCTGGCAACAGCCTCCCAGATGGTCTCTACCCACCCCTTGGCAATGGCTCAGGATGGCAGCAGCTCCAGTGCCAGCTCGGTCCCTGCACGAGTCCTTGTCCCAGCCCTGCCACACGGACACACACGGGAGACATCCACGGGCACACAGGCCTTGCCTGCACAATTCCTCACCCACAGCTGAGGGAAAGCCACAACATTAAGAAATACCCTGGGCTGAGAGCACTCATCACTCCAGTCCATCAGTTTGGTAGGGAACACACCCAAATTCTAACCCCACCTCTAAATTTCTAACAGGTTCTCTTTGAAAGATCCTGGACAGGAACTCAGACAACAGAACCCAAACACTGCACAAGCAATAACAGGTTTGCCAGGAAGAACAAGAGTTCCTCGTTTTCCTTAACACTCTAGGACTGTAGGACCCAATCTTTGCAACCAAAAGACACCAGAGATGTGATTAATACTTAAACCTCTCCCCCATGGTTCTGTCTCAGAGAACTGGGCCAGCCCTGAGCTACTCCCAGGTGCCTGCAGTGCTTTGGGGAGGGGCAGGCCGATGCCCCACTTCTGCTTGGAAACATCCAAGATGAAGAAAAGCCACTTCCCTTCTCTCTCTCTGACCCAGAACCAGAACAGTCCTGTAGGACAACACGGACTATGTACAGAAGGCCCGAGTCAGTGGGGGAAAAAACACCCTAAACAAACCAAACCACCCCAAATTTCCAAATAAAAATATGCTGCTTCCTTAACAGGAGCCCACCAAACTCATTGAAGCCAGAGAGGAAATTACAAACAAACAAATAAACAAAGATCCAAAAAGATGCTTTGCACTGATACACTCTTTGGTTGATCATTCCAAAGGAAATTCTCCACAGATCAGAAGCAAGTACCAATAACTTGTCCTATGTTGAAAATTAACAACTTGAGGGGCTGGACATGTCCAGTGAGGGTTCAGGGGTCTGGTGGGTCCTTTATGGCTGATCCCGACCGGCCCAGGCCAAACCCAACCACCCCCATGGCTGCTCCATCCCAAACCCGGGGGCAACATTCAGACAGTTTGGAAATACTCCCCTTCCCTGCTACTCCGTCCTTCCTTACACATCCAGTGCCCAGGGAGCAAATGCCAACAGGCAGGAGGAGAGAAAGGTGTCCCTCTGACTTACCCCACCCCACGGGCAGCACCAGGAGCCCCCAGCCCGGCCGGCGGGGCTGCAGCCTCTTGCCTTTGGCTGCTCCCAGCCCAGGGCACTTGGCAGAGCTGGGCTGCAGTCAGGGCTTTGGCCTGGCCTGGAAGAGAGGAGAACAAGGCAATTAAGTGCACTGGGCAAGTCAAAGGCTCCTGCCCTTCACCCTTCTCTTCAATTGCTCACTAGAGAGTTTGAGCCATGAAAAATCCAGGGGGGACAACAAAGGAAACGTGGCCTTTTCCGGCATCTTTATTCCTCTCTACTTCAGGCACTAAAAGGAGGCTCATCTTTCTCACTGCATTCCTTGCCCCATTGGAACAGAACCTTCTTCACTCCCAACCCCCCTTGGTAGTTAGTCAATCCTCTGCCATTGGACTTTGGGCAAAGGAAGAGACACCTGGGATGCTGGAGCCCAGGAAAGGAGGGAGAGGAAGCTGACAGGGAAAGCTTTCAAGGCACTCCAGAACTCAGAAATATGTTCATGCCTTGCCAGCCCACCCCAATTCTCTGCCACCCACCTGAGCTGGGCAGGTGAGGCCAAGGCTCCCCTTCCTCCTGCCAATCACTGTCCCAGCACACGGATCCCCGTGCTGCGCAGCACTTGGAAAAACTTGGGAAAGGCAAAAGGAAAATGGCACTGCCTGTCAGAAAACAAGTGTCCGTGAACAAACCTGCTGGACAAATTTAATCCCATCCCTCTGCTCCAATAAACACAGGGCAGGCAGGTCTCTCCAGCCCAGGGGAGAAGAGGAAGGAGAACTGCAGGAACACAGGCAGGCACAGGCAGCTCTTGGCACTTCTTCCCTGCAGACCTCTCTGCACTTGGGGCTCTCGGCACTTCATTTATAAAGAAGGGGGGGACAGCAGCCCAGGAATGCCCCTCAAAAACAGGGGCCTGGGCAGCTGGAGATTAGAGGAGGGGAGTTGTGAGGGGAGACACAGAGAGAGAACAGGAACAGGGGTTGTTTGGGAACAGGCTGTGTGTCCAGCAGGGAGGGGAACTGGAAACACGGGAGGCTGGAGGAATGCAGGGGGTGAGCACGGGCCTGCCTTGGATGGATCCTTTTTCCCTTTGCTCAGGGGCCTCAACTCCACCCTCTCTGAGAGCAGCAGGGAACTGCTGCAGGGGAAGAGTTCATTTAGGCACAAGGCAGCGATGCAGCCACTGGGGCAGGGGAAGAGGGGACAGGAACTGAGAGCAACTGACACCAAAATGACACAATCACCACTGAAAGGGACTTTATTGAGCTGCAACACAAACACAGTCACAGCACGCCAGGGCCAGAGGTACCCACAGCACCACCAACACAGCAGCTGGGCTTGCAGGAACACCATCTACTCAAGTTATGGAGCCAGGGGCTGACAGTTGGCATCCATCCTAAAGATGCACTCAGGCATCAGGGCCAAGTCCTGCCCACTCACGGCACAGTTCAGCCCCAGCAGCAGTGGCATTTTCTGCCTCTCCCTCCAATCTCATTTGGGACCCAACAGTTCAATGCTGGGGAATTTTAGCTTCATCAATGTTTTACAAAGTTGTGCTTCCTGAGAACTGGTGCATTTTTGAGTCTTCCTGACTCTTCCAGTGCTGCACTTGCCAGGATCCTTTGGGCCTGGTGTTTTGCTGACAGACAGGGCACTCCAGGAAACAACTTCCCACCAGTCATGGAAGAATAGGAACAGCTTAAACAAACCCAATCCAACACATGGGATACAGATTTAGGGGATACAAAAGGAAAGGAGCAAGACATCCCATCCTGACTGCCCCAGAGACAGAACTGTGGCTCAGCAGAAATCCCTCCCCCACGGCCCCCTCCCGCTCCCCCCCAGCCCACACGGCAGCCCCGGGGCAGCCGATCCCGCAGGCTCCGGCACTGGGACAATTCCTGCGGGTGCCTCCACCCCAGGGGAGGCTGCGGGGCGGCTCCAAGGGGATCCCGCTGGCCAGGCTCTGCCCAACAAAGCCGGCTTTAGGCCAGGCCTGGCACTGTGGGGCCGTGGCCACGGGCAGGTTGGCGTGAGCTCCCCGTTGGCCACCCCTGGAGCGCTGGGCAGGCGCCCCGGCGGGGCCAAGGGGAGAGGGCACGGAACAGCTGCACACACCTTTGCTGCCTTGGCCCAGCACACACTCACAGCACCTGCAGCCTTTAGCCAGGGCCCCCGAGCACACACAGCCCTTACCCTGCTCCTCAGGGGCAGCAGCCCCGGGGCTCAATTCGCAGCCAACTTCTCATCCTTTCCTTTGGTCCTTTGAGCCCTGGGCAGGGCAGAGACACGGGAGAAGCACCTTCCTGTCATTGATCCCAGAGACAGCAACTCTGTTGTTCGTAAAGTCAGTACAATAATTACTGGGATTAGTGGATGGATTAAAGTGTTCCAAAACTTTGTAGCAGGTGGTGAGAATCCTGTAAATATGTCCCACCAGTGGGGAGCAGTGAGCTGTTCTAACCTGATGCCCAAAGGTCACTAATTGACCCCTATAGTTACTGTTTGCATTTGGTGATCAAGTCAAGTCTTATTTCAAATTTGCAGGGCAATAATTTGCACTTACATACAAAAATCCCTGGTTTACTTACATTGAAGTGTGTTATTTTTCCAGCACGATATCAGTCGGTGCACTGCAGCAATTCAGGAGACAACAGCCAGTTAATTTTTGCAATCCAGGATGGGAATACAGTCCTCCAGATCAGTTCATTGGTACCCATTAAGTCATTCTGTGCCTTATTTCTTTGTATTACAATATACACACTATGGCATGTGCACTCAGCCCGGTTCATAAATTACTGCCCAACAGATCCCTTTGCTCTTTTGGCAGCACTTACCCAGAACAGCCCAGCAGGCAGAGCCCAGGGGACGGCACTGCTGCTGTGACATTGTGGCTGTGACTGGCACCGCTCACACAGGGGGACAACAATGCCAGGGAGACCCCCCGGACCCCAGCACACTAAGGGAAACTACAGCATTGCATGGCAACAGTGCTCCCAGCCCCTGGAATCACATCCATACAATCCCACTGAGGGCACCAACAGCCGCCCACACAATGAGCCCGACAGACCCCGGCCCTGCCAGAGAGTCCCCCCAGGCACAAAGTGAGACTGACCCCTGGGCAAGGGCCATTTGCTTCCCAGGTCACCTTGTCCTGGTGTCCTGTTTTGGAGCTGCTTTTCCATCTCCATCCAAATCAAACCAAGTCACCCGACCCAGGCACCTTTTCCAGGGAACTGCCCGGGCCAACAGCATCGCCCAGAGGGACCACAAGGGCTATGAGGATGGCCAGGATCCAGAGTTTCTGTAAGATATCAAGCTAAAACATGGGCAGATCATTCCCTCCACTAACATTGATTCAAAGGAATATATTCCCATCTTCCTTGTCTGCATTTAATCACTAATTCCGTGAGGGTGTCACGTGGTAGCCAAGTAGCCAAACCACTGCCAACTGACCCCAAATCCCTACAAACCTGACACTGCCCTAGTTCTTCCTGTTTCATTCCCACAGGTACAGTGGCTCACTCAGCACATGGACTACTTTTGCCTCCCCCCGTCGTGACTCTGGCACGGGTTATCTGCTCCTGCTTTCCAAAAGTGCCTCCCACTGATAGATTTGGCTGACCCAGCAGTGAGCCATGCATGCTCCCTCTCTTCTCCCAGCACTTGCTTTGGGGCTTTGCCCCATTGCCCCAGTGATTTGTGCTCACTGTCCCGGGGATCTACACCTGTTGCTTAAACCACAGGGCCGTTGGCAACTCCCTCACGAGGCCTCGCTCCTGCCCCGACCCCTGCTCTGGCTCTGGCTCGGATACACCATCTCCATTGCATGGGGCTGCCTTCCTGAGCATGGCCTGGCCTGTGCACCCTGGAGGAGCTTTTGACCCAAGGCCTTAGGGGGATTTCAGGCCCTCTTATCATTTGTTGTTCCCACTAAAGCCCAATAACGTACTCAGAGCCACTTCTCCAACAGGGTCTATCTTGGGCTGGCTTCCAGTAACTTCCTATTCCCAAATCCTAAGGGCACTTCCTTCCTACCTGGAACAGTTCGTTGGGATACATGCCCGGAATAAAGACAAGTGCCACAAACATTCAAACACACAAAATATCTTTATTGCAGTGAGAAGAAGAAGAAGAATAAACTTAGCAAAGAGAATCAAAAGTTCAAAAAGGATACAAATGAACTACCTTATCATGTGGCATTAAAACAAATACTAAGAACAGCATTCAATACAGTCTAAAATTAACTAGTAAAAAGGGAGTCAAAGGGATACCAAAAAGGATCTTCACACAATATTATGGGTAACTACTGACACGCTATTTGGTTAGTAAAAGGGGACATTAAAGGGAAAATATTATGAGTACTAAATAAAGGGTATTAAAGGAACACTAAAGGATATTTAAAGTCTTCCCATCACTAAACTCTGCCTACCCACACAGACAGGCCAGGGCTGTCAGGATCTGCAGCAGCTGGTCGGTGCCCATCCCTTAGCGGGCGTCCCCGCGGAGCAACACAGGCTCGGTGGCAGGATGAGGATCGCTCAGCTCAGCAGTCCTGACAGCCCATTTTTATCAGCTCCACATTACACCACGTAGGGCCAGGACGCAGTGTAAGGGGAGGCCTGAATGGCAGCCAAACACCGCCCGATCATTGCCTGATGGCAACAGTCTGGGCCTGCCCTACTTGTAGGGCAAGGGGCCAGCGACCCCTGCCCACATCATCTTCCTCTCACCAGCATCTTTCTCACCCCTATGGATGACCTCTACCCTTGTGTTTCAAGGGCAGAGGTATCTATCTGGCAAGATGTAGCAGAACCAAGGAAGAACTCAGCTCTCATAACGGGAGATCAGGCTGACTTGCTGAAAAGCACAATGGACCTTACAATTAGCTTGTGCCATCAAGTTCCATTGTACCATACTCCAGCCGGTTTCACATCCTAATAGGATTTCTTTCTCACACCTCTATGCTCCATTGATCATCTAATTCAACAGTTCCCCCCTTACATTACCCTACTTCTGCCAGAGGCTCCAAGGGGCATCATTAGCACTGGCAGGAACCTCTAGTTCCCCCTCTCTGGCTCGTATTGGCCACAGGTCTGGAGCCTGTTGAATTGCTCCCTGAGTTGCTTCAAACCCTCCTGGCTGCTCATTTCCCACTCAAACTCACACTTCTGTCCTGGGACTTTATGGCACGGGCCAAGGATTGGTCCCAAAGGAGGACCTTCTGGTCACCAAAAGCCAAACAAACCAGTAAACTGCTGGGCTTCCACCTTGCTCTGGGGGTGACAAAGCCTGAAGTCACTTGCCTAGTCCTGGGCAACACTTCCTGGGGACCACAACGCCACTGAGGTCCTAAAAATATCACAGGTTGGGCAGGTGCTTGAATTCTGTCTGGATTAACTCCCCCCCTTTCTTTCCACGTGCTGCACTACTCACTCTAATGGTGCTTGTACTCCCTGAACCACTGCCTCACCCATCCAACCATCCCTTGTCCCCTCTCTGACAAGGACAGTGGCTCCAGGTGTTCTGCCACACTCCCGGGGCAGAGGGTGGGACTGTGGAGCCACCCTCGAGGGGGGGAAACGTGCCCAGGGAAAGGGAACTGCCCTCAGTGTTCCCCAGCACAAGGCAGCCCTTGGAAATATCCACTGCAATGGGACACTCAGGGACAGCAACAAGCACCTGCACAAGGCTGCTCTGGCACAGGACCAATTTTAAGCTCAGCTTTTCTCTGCACCACTTCACTTGGTTTCCCACCTCATCCTGCAGTCAAAACTTGCTGCCCTGGCAACTTTTTAGGGTGACCATAAGTTAGAGGCCTCTGCTCCAGCACCCACGAGGGCCTGAACCGTCTGACAGGATCCATTTTTCCAGGGAATTCAAAGCTCCACCTGAGGACCACGGTCTTTTCTCACCCATCCTTGTGCTGGAGCTTGGCCTCCATCTCACTCTGCTTTCAGTTCTTTCCACGGTTACAACATTGGCAGCCCTGGCCCTGGGTGGAGCTCGGCATCCTGATCCCATCCCTCCTGGCCCCCGGAACCGCTGGCTCAGCAATGGGGGGCCCTCCATTGCCAAGGGCACGGTCCCGTCGGGGCTCACGGGGGGAGCAGGACGTCGAAGGCTCCAGCCCTCCTGCTACAACCTTCCACCACTACAGCCAACAGAGGAGCCTCCCCAGCCCTG
Organism: Pipra filicauda; assembly: GCF_003945595.2. Taxonomy (NCBI): domain Eukaryota; kingdom Metazoa; phylum Chordata; class Aves; order Passeriformes; family Pipridae; genus Pipra; species Pipra filicauda. Next base: position 28,236 of record NW_024105169.1, on the reverse strand, counting down.
CCTCCCAAGGCATCCTCAACAAACCCAGCCCAACTCCACAGGACAAACTGCTCCCTGTCTGCCCAGTCCAGTCTAATCCCAGAGGCTCCCAGATCATGCAGAACAACTACTCAGGAGATCAGAGACTCCAGTCCATCTCTTCCTAGCACAGGTTTGGCTGAGTTTGGCAAATAGGGAAACTGAGGAATTCCCCAATGTTTTCCCAATTTAACCCCTGTCACACCAGTCACCTTTGTCGTGACGAGGGAAGAAAGGGACCCTCAATATGAGAATCAGCAAGCTTCGTTTATTGATCATTGTTAACAGCTTAATATATGCTTTATAATTAGCTCATACATATTGCAAAGATTAAGCTCATTATTGGTTCTGCTTAAATGTTGATCTCACCTCTTTACTCTCTTCCTTTGTTGACACTTAGATGTTAATTCTGTCTCTCACTCCCTTCCTTTGTTGACACAGGTGGCTTTCAGTTGCTTTTTGTTTTGCTAATCACAACGACCTGTTTACCAGCCAACTAGCAGGCACAAAGACACTGTAGCTCTGCTATCTCAGATTTTCTCACGGCCTAGGCAAGCCCTGTTCTATAGCCAATTCCCTACACACCTTAACACTGCCAGCCCTTAATTCTCCCTCTACTGGGTTAAGGACTGAGGAAGTTGGACCTGTGTCTGACCAGAACATGTGCAAACCAAATGCTGGGGACTGGAACACACACCTTGCACTCCTGCAGCTCTTACCATCGCATTCAAGAGAAAACAGCCAATTGGAACATCACTGCTCGATTCTTAATCCCAATCCCACACTTCCTTTGCACTTGGAGCACCACTTTTAGAACCCAATTACAGTCCAGTAGAGAGCTCCATGTCTAGCATGGACAGCTACACCTGGGATACTCTCAGCAATGCCTGAATCCAGTGCAGGGACCTTGCTTTGAACTCCCCAGGGCCGGGCACCCCGAGGATCTCCCCGAATAATCCTTTCGGTGCGCGCTGGAGTCCTCGGGGTGCCCCAACCCGGGGGGCACCAACAGCACTGTCCCTCCAGGGGGGCCCAATTTGGTCCCAAAATGCAGGGGGATCTTGCCTGTGTCCCAGACTGGTCCGGGGATCTGAGGCCCTTCCCGAGAAAATCTCGGTGCCGGCGTGAAGGACCAGAGATCCCTTGGAGCCACGGGAGAGCAGGCACAGAGTCCCTCCTGCAGGGCCAATTCTGCTGCCTGAACTCAGCTCTTCCAAGAAGCCTCTAAGATTCAGCTGGTGAGGTTTAGAAGCCAGGCATTCCTTGCTTACAACACCCTGCCATGATCCCAGCCCACCAGGTGTCCTGGCAATCAGCTCCCAAAGGGCACACACAGGTATCTCCACTGCAGCTGATGGGAGGGGTCAGCATTACAGGAGGCTTCATTTTCCTTCCCTGCATTCCTGTTCCACGGTCAGGGCATTTTCCAACACTCACTACCATACACACCTACCCTTAGAAGGTTTCCAAGGGGCTTCACCGAGGCCCTTCGCAGGTCTGCTCTGTCTGGAGCCCTCAAAGTCCTCAGTGCCTGCCTTAGGAACCTCAAGATAACTCACCTGTTTCCAGTGTAACTTAGTGGTGCTTGTCTACTGTCTCACTTCCCTTCTTCCTTCTTTCTTCACCTCCCTTGGTTGGTCCCTTTAAATCCCTTGGCTCAGCTCTGTGCAGTTTCCAGGCTACATCCCACTGCAAAAAGGATTACCTCTTGTTACATCTCAACACTCAGGTATCATTCCCACTTTTTTCTTGACACTTGGCCACTAGGCCAGTGTCTCATTATTTAAAGCAGAGTTTGACTCCTCAGTGACAACAACAGCTACAGCCCTGAATCATAACACAGGCTGAGACACAAACACGGATGGGAACTCTGAAGGATCTGTCGTAACGAGGGAAGAAAGTGACACTCAATATGAGAATCAGCAAGCTTTGTTTATTGATCATTGCTAACAGCTTAATATATGCTTTATAATTAGTTCATACATATTGCAAAAGCTAAGCTCATTATTGGTTCTGCTTAAATGTTGATCTCATCTCTCAGTCTCTTTCTTTGTTGACACTTAGATGTTAATTCTGTCTCTCACTCCCTTCCTTTGTTGACACAAGTGGCTTTCAGTTGCTTTTTGTTTTGCTAATCACAGTGTCCTGTTTACCAGCCAGCTAACCCGGTACAAGTGCATTGTAACCCCCCTATCTCAGATGTTCCCATGGCCTAGGCCAGCCCTGTTCTATAGCCAATTCCCTACAAATACCCCCGTTTGTTTATTCTGGGCCAACAATGTTTTCTCTGTTATAGCACTTACACGTTTAACAATACAAGAAAAATCAATATGAACTATTACTAAAATTATAACAATTGTCAACAACCATCGTAGGCTTTTCTTTAACAAAACTTAAAACCCATTCAGACATAGAACCAAAAATAGATTGAAGCTACGAGTCTGTAAGACTAGTTGTTACTGTTACTTTCTTTGTGTGTTCTACTGTTTCACCCAGGCTCTACAATTCTTTTGTGTACAGGTTAGGTAGTTTGTGCCAGCTGGACAAGTCGTGGCTTTGATAAACACTTAATCTAGATTGAAATAATCTTAACATAAAACAGGTTTGAGTCTCATTATCACTTGTGTTACGTACAGACAGTGATCTCATTAAACTTAACTCCTGGGGATCTTTTGCCAGAGTAAGACCTCGAGGGTTAGTACTAAAATAGACAGTACAAGCACGACGACAATCTGGACAAGAGACAACAACTGAGCGAGCAATAGAATGAATTCAGCTAAATTGACATCTGAAGGCTTCTGTATGCTGCGCTCTCAGTTCCTCACCAGTGCCCTCCTCCTTGCTCTCAGCCCTGTCACGAGGCTCAGGCAACATGGCCGAGGTGGGTGCTGAGGCCAGGCTGAAGGACGAACTGACATGCCTCATGTGTCTGGACATTTACAGGAACCCTATGTCCCTGGGGTGCGGTCACAGCTTCTGCAAGGAGTGCATACAGAAGGAACAGAAATACGCCAGCAGGGCCCTTCCCAGTGCCCACTCTGCCTTTTCCCCACAGGCCCCCGTCCAGCCATGAAGACTTGCCTGACTTGCAAGGTCTCCCTGTGCCAAGCCCACCTGAGTAAGCATAGCACAAAGAACACTCAGAAAAAACTACGTCCTGGTGGGGCTCTGTGGTGCCCAGGTTTTGGCTGAGAGGAAATCCCCCAGCACGGCAAACTGCTGGAATGCTACTGTGAGAAGGACAAGGTCCGCACCTGCACACTGCGCTCCGCCCCCAGCTCCCACAGGGACCACAAGACCATCAGCTTAAAGGAGGCTTTTGGCCAAGCACAGCGTGTTTTTCCCAAAACTGTAAAAGAGGTGAAAAACTATGAAGCTGCACTGGATCGAAGCATAGGAAACTTGCTGAAACAATCCTCTGCAAAGGAGTTCTTTAGAGTACAAACAACGCTTGAAAATTAAGACTTGGCATAACTGGTCCGCTCTGCCCTCCAGCCAGGAGGCCTGAAGACACACTATCCACAACACTGCAGATGTCTCTGAGAAAGCACGCAGGATGGCCTTGACAGCCTAAAGGCTCCCCTGCAACGAGCTGAACAAACAAGGCAGCAACATCGACAACTCCCGATTTAAATCTTGGAAAACACAGAAAAGCTCAAAATGACCCTCACTACTGCCATAGCAGATGCAAATGCAATTATTTCATGGTTTAAGGACCTCACCCCGGCACAAGCCTGCATTATCTCTAGCTAGTTATGTAACTAGCAACTTCTGTAACTGTCACAAAACTTGTTTCTCTACAGCGTCTTGCAGCTTTTCCACGAATTGTGAGAATGGTTCCCGGGCACCTGGATGCACAGTGGCGCACCCTGCCTCGGGCTCTGCCAACCTTGCAGTCTGTACTAATGTTTGCTGGCTTATGGTTTTTACTCGCTCTAAAACTAGTGGTCTCCTGCACAGCTCGCACAGCTAAGGAACAACAGCAGTAGAAAAACTCTACCTGAGACTTAACTTGCATAAATTTCTGAAACAAGGCTGTAATAGAACACCAAATTTATGTAAGAACCTCTTATTTAACCTCAGTTCAGATCAAACAGCTAGCTGGACAGGGCTAGTCTTGAGATAACTAAAACCTCACTACTCATGATAGGAAATTGAAGAATTCATATACCATCCAGAATAAGGATTCACTATGGTTCAACAGAATCGTGTTACACATCTCTAAAATCTTGACACCCGCAGAAAGTATTTTTAAGTTTACACAGTCACACATTCATGTAGCTTTTTTCTTTCACACAACATTCAGGTGGCCACCTCAGACATTCTCCTCAATCACACACACATTTTCAAGTAGTCATTGGCTGTGCACTTCTTATCAGTTTCATAATTCAAAGGAAATTTATGGCATAGCTGCCATCAGCAATCTGCAAATTCTGCATAACTCTCCATGTAAAAGACAAATACAGCAAGAAAGAACAGAATATTATCTTGGAAATCTTCAACTCTTCTCATAGAGCAACGATATTTTATCATAAAGGCAATAAAACTACTTTTGCAGGGGGCAGGACTACATCCCCTTCTGTCTCATCGTTCCGTCTCCAAATCTTCTACCTGCACCCTGCCCCAGGGGGAAACAGCCAAATTTCATGTAAGAGATGCGAAATGGCAAACTATAGGAAGTTCTTAATAACCTTCTGTAATATGCAAAAAGCTAAGCACGGATGTTCTGTTATTTCTAATCTTACTTCAAAGGATTTTTCGTCAGTCTCCCTGTTTTGAAGAAAACGTTTGAGAATGCCATGAGCACACTGCATGTTTAACACCTATTGCTGTAAAAACAATGCAATCTTATTTGATTTATAAGTTGGGATATTGTTAATTTTAAGTTGTTTTTTCTCTTTTGCCTTTTTTCCGTGTTTTACCGTCTTTGCCTCCCCCACGCTCCTCATTGCCGAAGGACGAAGGAGGGGGAGGAGGGGCTGGGCTCACCTAGAGAGATCAGCAGAAGGAACTTAACTTAATCACAGGGTCTGCTTAAAAAGAGACAAAAACGTAGGAGAGGGAGAGAACAGCTGCAAACAGGCACGTTTCAGAGAAGGGGTGATTGGTGTAACGGGGAAAAAGAGAAACAGCTTTCCCCCTCCCCTAGCTGCACCCTCTGAAGCTTTTGCTACCGCCATTAACTCGCCGCTCTCGGAAGAGGAGCGGCACCAGGGAGAAAACACTCGCTGCAAAGAAGGGAAGGGGAACGCACACCCCCCGGGACCATGGCTGTCAGCAGTGCGGGGAAAACAGAGCCCCCCCGCCGCCCGCCGCGCTCGGGGCCGCCGGCGTGCACCCACACGGGCGCACCGCTCCGAGCCGGGGCCAAGCACCGCTCCGAGCGATTCCACCGTCCCCCGGCTCGGTGTCAGCCGGGAGCGCTCCGAGCCGGGGCCACGCAGGCGGCGCGACCACCGCCACTGCCCCGCTGCCCGGCGCCGCCCCGTATTCACTCAGCACGGCGGCGTAAGCACCCAGCGCCGTGAACACAGCCACAAATGTGCAGCGCAGGCCCGCAGCACAGTTCAGATGAAAAGCTGGAAATGTCTTAAGGTGCAACTCAGTCACAGTGTTCGTAAAGTTCATCCCTGCTCTATCAGCAGTACTTTCACACTGCAGCCGTCGTCTCCGATCGTCCTGGATATGCACTGCCGAGATGCTGGCACCGCGTTCATGTTGGCGGGGCCGCTCGGTTGTCCCCGGCCCCGCTCCGTGATCTCTGGTCCCGCTCCGGCTCCCTTCAACTCCGCTCGACTCCCTTTTTACACGATTTCTCCGTATGATGGTATCTAGTAGCATTCTAATGTCCTCAGACTGTGCTTTAATGTCTTTTACTGTTCCAGATAACAATCGCCAAGTTGTAAGGAGGGAAGCAGCAACTTTTTCTCCCTTATAGGCAGCAGTAAAGAGCTTATCACTAAGTTCTTCCCAAGTAGAGATAGTAAAGGCAGTTACAGTGTTCGCTTCATATCCCTGGCCCTTACATGAAAGCAGCATCTGCCGCAAAGCCAGTTCCTCTAATTTTTCTCCCTTTTTTAAGCAGGATAGACTTCCATATAGATGCAACATTAGATCCCTCTTGTTCTCGGTGGCTCACCTGTCCAGGCGTCTTGTCTGGCTGGCCTGGCAGCTTCTCCACTTCTCTCATGTTACACCGAGCTCCGTCTGCGCGGCAACCTCCCACAACTTAACCTCATAACGTCTCCACTCTCTTTCATCAAAAACTGTATTAGGGTCCACAAAACAACTTTTAGCAACCCCCGTCGTAAGCAATCCTGGTAATTCTTTTTTCAAATCTATACCCTTAAGTCCCCGCTTTTCTAAAAAGCACTGGAGTAATAAAAGCACCGCTTGTCTTTCCATACCTATAAATCTTCAGCGCGCTGTTGCAGCCCTTTACAAGACATCGGCGGTGCTGTCGGCCAGGACCCTCCTGTAAGGTCGCCTGGGGCGCGGAGTCCAGCTCTTTCGCCTCTTGTGCTGCTCCAAGACCGACCGGCTACTGCGTTAGACCGTGGCTTCGGGGGATGCAGATTTAACTTACCCCCTGTTCAGGTTCCGGGGACCGCAGATTCAACTTAGTCCCTTGTTCGGCGCCATTTGTCGTGACGAGGGAAGAAAGGGACCCTCAATATGAGAATCAGCAAGCTTCGTTTATTGATCATTGTTAACAGCTTAATATATGCTTTATAATTAGCTCATACATATTGCAAAGATTAAGCTCATTATTGGTTCTGCTTAAATGTTGATCTCACCTCTTAATCCCTTCCTTTGTTGACACTTAGATGTTAATTCTGTCTCTCACTCCCTTCCTTTGTTGACACAGGTGGCTTTCAGTTGCTTTTTGTTTTGCTAATCACAACGACCTGTTTACCAGCCAACTAGCAGGCACAAAGACACTGTAGCTCTGCTATCTCAGATTTTCTCACGGCCTAGGCAAACCGTGTTCTATAGCCAATTCCCTACACACCTTAACACTGCCAGCCCTTAATTCTCCCTCTATTGGGTTAAGGACTGAGGAAGTTGGACCTGTGTCTGACCAGGACATGTGCAAACCAAATGCTGGGGACTGGAACACACACCTTGCACTCCTGCAGCTCTTACCATTACATTCAAGAGAAAACAGCCAATTGGACCATCACTGCTCGATTCTTAATCCCAATCCCACACTTCCTTTGCACTTGGAGCACCACTTTTAGAACCCAATTACAGTCCAGTAGAGAGCTCCATGTCTAGCATGGACAGCTACACCTGGGATACTCTCAGCAATGCCTGAATCCAGTGCAGGGACCTTGCTTTGAACTCCCCAGGGCCGGGCACCCCGAGGATCTCCCCGAATAATCCTTTCGGTGCGCGCTGGAGTCCTCGGGGTGCCCCAACCCGGGGGGCACCAACAGCACTGTCCCTCCAGGGGGGCCCAATTTGGTCCCAAGGCTTCAATGGACAGCCCAAAAGGCATTTCAAGAGCCCTTCTTTGGAACCCACCAACGTGTACGGGTAGGAAGCCACAAGAAGGCCTCATTTATAAATGCAGGGGGATCTTGCCTGTGTCCCAGACTGGTCCGGGGATCTGAGGCCCTTCCCGAGAAAATCTCGGTGCCGGCATGAAGGGCCAGAGATCCCTTGGAGCCACGGGAGAGCAGGCACAGAGTCCCTCCTGCAGGGCCAATTCTGCTGACTGAAAACAGCTCTTCAAAGAAACTTCTAAGACTCAATTGGTGAGGTTTAGAAGCCAGGCAATCTTTTATTCCTATGCTCTTGAATCATTCCAGCCCACCAGGTGTCCTGGCAATCAGCTCCCAAAGGGCACACAGAGCTATCTCCACTGCAGCTGATATGGCAGCATTACAGGAGGGTTCATTTTCCTTCCCTGCATTCCTGTTCCACATTCAGGACATTTTCCAACACTCACTACCATACACACCTACCCTTAGAAGGTTTCCAAGGGGCTTCACCGAGGCCCTTCGCAGGTCTGCTCTGTCTGGAGCCCTCAAAGTCCTCAGTGCCTGCCTTAGGAATTTCAAGAGAACTCACCTGTTTCCAGTGTAACTTAGTGGTGCTTGTCTACTGCCTCACTTCCCTTCTTCCTTCTTTCTTCACCTCCCTTGGTTGGTCTCTTTAAATCCCTTGGCTCAGCTCTGTGCAGTTTCCAGGCTACATCCCACTGCAAAAAGGATTACCTCTTGTTACATCTCAACACTCAGGTATCATTCCCACTTTTTTCCTGACACTTGGCCATTAGGCCAGTGTCTCATGATTTAAAGCAGAGTTTGACTCCTCAGTGACAACAACAGCTACAGCCCTGAATCATAACACAGGCTGAGACACAAACACGGATGGGAACTCTGAAGGATCCACTTTGTTCTGCTCACCAATCAAAAGGAGCTTTTTTAACTAAAGAAGAAGAGACCCCAGGTCCTTTTTCTGCAACTTTGGCTGCTATAGATGTGACCCACAAGACCTGGAAAGGCCCTTCCCACTTCACCTGCAGGGGCTGGCAGTGCCACCACTCGACACGGACCCAGGGGCTGGGCAGGAACGGAGGGGCTGGGGCGTCCAATCCATCGGCCCAGGCGGCACCAGGAGTTCCTGGAGCTCCTCAGGGGAGAGCCTCAAGCCAACAAAGGATTATGGAGATCATTTTCAACTTCAATAGGTATATCTCCTGGAATATGGGGACTTTGACAAGGCCTACTGGTGCAACAAGGACACACTCAAGGCTATCTATTAAAAGCATCTACTAGCACTCAAAAGCTGTCACTATCCTTCTTGCAGGGGCAACTCAGGAAACTCTGTTGGCCAAGAGCCTCCAGGAGGATTTCCAGCTTTTGGGGCTCTCTTTTAACCATTTTTCCCATCACTCTAGCTGGGACTATCACCTGCCCTACAGGGGGAACAGCCCACAAAGTTCACTTGCAGGGATGCCATTAACTCAAAGTCCCTTGTTGGGGGGTCACTGCACACCTTGTCCTTTGTTTGCCCTCCCCAGCAAAGATGCTTCCAACAGTTCTGAGAGATCTGGCAGACCCAGAGCTCTCCTCAGGGAATGCTTTAGCTGCTTAAAGGCTGCCCTTGCACCATCTAGCCAAGGCAGCAAATGCTTACAGGCTCTTCTTAAAAGCTGGTATAAAAGTCTTACCACACATCCAGAGGGAGCAATCCAGAGTCCACCCTGTCCTACTATTCCCAGGAAGGCAGTTCAGGGGCTGTCTGGGGCTCAGGGAGGAGTCAGGTGGCTTCTCTTCTTCCTTTCCCCCTTCCAGATTTTCTCCTTCAAAAGCAACAGCCATCTTTTAAACTTAAGGTTGTCATTCAAGGTGGTTCTCTCAGGTCCTGCACTCATCAATCATCTTGGCCATTGCTTTTCTTGGCAGGTTCTCGCATTCACGTCCTACAAGCAAACCAGGATGAGCCAATTGAGCTGTTACTGCAACCAATCCAAGCTGGCATTCTGATTTTAAAGGATACTGGCTTTGCCTTACCCATATAGATCCCACATCAGGGGTAATACCTACAGGTTCTGCCCTCTTCCACTCTCCTGGAACTCCACTGGCCCACACCACAGGAACAACTGCAGCTGCCACTTCAGTCGGGACCTTGCTGCTGACAGGAGTTATTCCCTGCACAACAAGAGCTGCTGCTTTGACACATTTAGTTCCAGCAATTACAGTTTCAACATCCCCAGTTTTTAATTTCATTTCTGCCTCAACTTTTCCACTCAATCTCTTCCTAGCACAGGTTTGGGTGAGTTTGGCAAAGAGACAAACTGAGGAATTCCCCAATGTTTTCCCAGTTTAACCCCTGTCACACCAGTCACCTTAACACTGCCAGCCCTTAATTCTCCTTCTCTTGTGTTAAGGACTGAGGAAGTTGGACCTGGGTCTGAGCAGGACATGTGCAAACCAAATGCTGGGGACTGGAACACACACCTTGCATTCCTGGAGCTCTTACCATTATATTCAAGAGAAAATAGTCAATTGTACCATCACTGCTCATTTCTTCTGTGCCACAGCAACATCATTCAAGGCCTCTCACTGCCAACCTTATGCTTCTCCCAGTAGCTCCAGTGGTACCAAAACTTGTCCTGAAGGCACAAAGGCTCCTTTTGGGAGCACCACGACCCATCTAGACTGTAGCACTGGAATTCCATCTCCTGGACAAGCTGGGAGAAGCAGGGAAGAAAACCAGGACCTTACAGGTGAATTGGGGGCACCTCTTCATCCAGCAGCAGCTCCAAGAAAGGTACTGAGTCAACACCTCACCAAAAACACAGGAAAACAACTGCCAACACCTCAACAATCACTCCAGTTTTCAATTGATAAAGCAACACTGAAGAAAAGCTTTTCAGGCACTTGGGAAGAGTCCATCCCACTTTAACCAGTTTGTGGGACTCGTTCCCAGCCTCCTGAGGTTCATTTCCCACCTCACTCGGGGCTGCAGTACACCTGGTTCTACACACACACACAGGGAGCTGCTGCTGCTCCTGGATCCCAGTCTCCTGCTTCTCCTTGCAACTCCTCCAGCTGTTTGCCCAGCTCTCCAGTGCCCATTCCTTTGCCCACTGCACTTGTTCACAGCCCCAGGGCTCCCAGGGCCACCCGGGGCTCTCCCCTGCCCTGACACTCAGGGCCCTTTCCCAGCCCCGACTCCATCCAGCACTGACACAGCTGCTGGCACCTGCAAGTCTCCTGCTCCTGCCCTCCCTCTGCCTGCAAAACACTCCTGCCAGCTCCTGCACCCCCACCTCTTACCTCCCAGGAAAACACAGCTGCATCCTCCTGGATCCTCCAGCTGAATGCTGCTGGCTCTGGGCAGCTCCCACCCTTCAGCAGGGGATGCCAAAGGCAGCTCTGGGGACTGTCCCCAGGGCAGGGACACCCACTCTGGGTCACACCAACACTCAGCCATCTCAGGCCTGGGCTCTTCTGCCTGCAGGGCAACAAACAGCCAAGCAGGGACACTGGGACACTCCAAGGAAACAGGGACAACACACTCAGCAGCCTGGCACACCACAGCCCCCAAACCTGCCCAGGCTCCAGCTGCTGCACAGACCTGTGGCCACACAGGACCCAAACCCACCCCCAGCACAGACAACCCTGGGCAGGTCAAGCTGCTCATTCCCAACCACAACCAAACAGCCAGTGCCACTGTCTGCCAGCCCCTGCTCCCAGCAATCAATCATCTTGCCCATTTCCTTTCTTTACAGCTCCTTGCATTCACATTCTACTATCAAACCATCAGCAGCAAATTCAGCTCTTACTAGAACCAATCCAGCTTGGCTTCCTAATTTTAAAGGATACTTGGTTTGCCTTACCAGGAGAGACTCTGGCTTAGGGGTAATTCTTACAGGTTCTGTCCTTGTCCATTTTCTTGGAATTCCACTGGCCCACACCACAGGAACAACTGCAGCTGCCACTTCAGTCAGGACCTTGCTGCTGACAGGAGTTATTATCCCTCTGTAAACACCAAACTGCTTCAATACAAACAATCCAGTGGACACTACAACTCCTTGGCACTTTCAGTGGAACCAGTGCAAGTCAGTTGCTAGGTTACACAAGGTTTTCTTCTCAAGTTGTAATTAATTAAGATATCAAAACAACAACTGTGAGATAAGGGATCCCCCCCAATGGTTCTACTTTTAGGGAAACAAAAACCCAAACCCCCATCCCCAGTACTACAATAGCTCAGGCTCCCAGAAAGGCCCAGGGGCTGGGCTGGGGCTTTTGGCTGCCCTGGAGCACGGGGAGGAACACGAGGTCACCACCCCACAGCCACAGCTGAGAACCCAAAGAGCAGCCACACCAGCAGCTCCTGCCAGCCCTGCTGGGCTGGGCCTTGGGGAGGAAGGGCACTGACCTTTCTTCCTGCCTGGGAGCAAAGAGCCTCCTTGCTGAGCACTTCTCCTGCCAAGGGCATCAGCTCAGATAGGAAGGGCAACTTCTTGCACTGAGCAAGATTCCTCTTCCCTGGACAATCTCTTTCCAACGGAACTCAGAACTACACACAAAAGTTCAGGTGTTACCTAAAATTTCTTAAAAGAACCTCTGAGACTCAGCTGGAGAGGTTTAGAAGCCAGGCAATCTTTTATTCCTATGCTCTTGAATCATTCCAGCCCACCAGGTGTCCTGGCAATCAGCTCCCAAAGGGCACACAGAGCTATCTCCACTGCAGCTGATATGGCAGCATTACAGGAGGGTTCATTTTCCTTCTCTGCATTCCTAATCCCTACTCAGGACATTTTCCAACACTCATTACCATACACACCTACCCTTAGAAGGTTTCCAAGGGGCTTCACTGAGGGTCTTCGCAGGTCTGCTCCGTCTGGAGCCCTCAAAGTCCTCAGTGCCTGCCTTAGGAACCTTAAGACAACTCACCTGCTGACACAGGAACTTGGTGCTGCTGGGCTGCTGCCTCACTTCCCTTCTTCCTTCTTTCTTCACCTTCCTTGGTTAGTCCCTTTAAATCCCTTGGCTCAGCTCTGTGCAGTTTCCAGGCTACATCCCACTGCAAAAAGGATTACCTCTTGTTACATCTCAACACTCAGGTATCATTCCCACTTTTTTCTTGACACTTGGCCATTAGGCCAGTGTCTCATGATTTAAAGCAGAGTTTGACTCCTCAGTGACAACAACAGCTACAGCCCTGAATCATAACACAGGCTGAGACACAAACACGGATGGGAACTCTGAAGGATCCACTTTGTTCTGCTCACCAATCAAAAGGAGCTTTTTAACTAAAGAAGAAGAGACCCCAGGTCCTTTTTCTGCAACTTTGGCTGCTATAGATGTGACCCACAAGACCTGGAAAGGCCCTTCCCACTTCACCTGCAGGGGCTGGCAGTGCCACCACTCGACACGGACCCAGGGGCTGGGCAGGAACGGAGGGGCTGGGGCGTCCAATCCATCGGCCCAGGCGGCACCAGGAGTTCCTGGAGTTCCTCAGGGGAGAGCCTCAAGCCAACAAAGGATTATGGAGATCATTTTCAACTTCAATAGGTATATCTCCTGGAATATGGGGACTTTGACAAGGCCTACTGGTGCAACAAGGACACACTCAAGGCTATCTATTAAAAGCATCTACTAGCACTCAAAAGCTGTCACTATCCTTCTTGCAGGGGCAACTCAGGAAACTCTCTTGGCCAAGAGCCTCCAGGAGGATTTCCAGCTTTTGGGGCTCTCTTTTAACCATTTTTCCCATCACTCTAGCTGGGACTATCACCTGCCCTACAGGGGGAACAGCCCACAACGTTCACTTGCAGGGATGCCATTAACTCAAAGTCCCTTGTTGGGGGGTCACTGCACACCTTGTCCTTTGTTTGCCCTCCCCAGCAAAGATGCTTCCAACAGTTCTGAGAGATCTGGCAGACCCAGAGCTCTCCTCAGGGAATGCTTTAGCTGCTTAAAGGCTACCCTTGCACCATCTAGCCAAGGCAGCAAATGCTTACAGGCTGTTGGAAAAGTTAGCATAACAGTCTTACCACACATGCAGAGGGAGCAATCCAGAGTCCACCCCATCCTACCATTCCCAGGAAGGCAGTTCATAGGCTGTCTGGGGCTCAGGGAGAAGTCAGGTGGCTTCTCTTCTTCCTTTCCCCTTTCCAGATTTTCTCCTTCAAAAGCAAAGGTTCTTGGCTTTCCTTGCTCAAGGAGATGCAGCAAAGGCCATCTTTTAAATCCAATACTGGAAACTCCTTGAGATTGTCATTCAAGGTAGTTCTCTCAGGTCCTGCACTCATCAATCATCTTGGCCATTGGTTCCTTGGCAGGTTCTCGCATTCACGTCCTACAAGCAAACCAGGATGAGCCAATTTAGCTGTTACTGCAACCAATCCAAGCTGGCATTCTGATTTTAAAGGATACTGGCTTTGCCTTACCCATATAGATCCCACATCAGGGGTAATACCTACAGGTTCTGCCCTCTTCCACTCTCCTGGAACTCCACTGGCCCACACCACAGGAACAACTGCAGCTGCCACTTCAGTCGGGACCTTGCTGCTGACAGGAGTTATTCCCTGCACAGCAAGAGCTGCTGCTTTGACACATTTAGTTCCAGCAATTACAGTTTCAACATCCCCAGTTTTTAATTTCATTTCTGCCTCAACTTTTCCACTCAATCTCTTCCTAGCACAGGTTTGGCTGAGTTTGGCAAAGAGACAAACTGAGGAATTCCCCAATGTTTTCCCAGTTTAACCCCTGTCACACCAGTCACCTTAACACTGCCAGCCCTTAATTCTCCTTCTCTTGTGTTAAGGACTGAGGAAGTTGGACCTGGGTCTGAGCAGGACATGTGCAAACCAAATGCTGGGGACTGGAACACACACCTTGCACTCCTGCAGCTCTTACCATTACATTCAAGAGAAAACAGCCAATTGGACCATCACTGCTCGATTCTTAATCCCAATCCCACACTTCCTTTGCACTTGGAGTACCACTTTTAGAACCCAATTACAGTCCAGTAGAGAGCTCCATGTCTAGCATGGACAGCTACACCTGGGATACTCTCAGCAATGCCTGAATCCAGTGCAGGGACCTTGCTTTGAACTCCCCAGGGCCGGGCACCCCGAGGATCTCCCCGAATAATCCTTTCGGTGCGCGCTGGAGTCCTCGGGGTGCCCCAACCCGGGGGGCACCAACAGCACTGTCCCTCCAGGGGGGCCCAATTTGGTCCCAAGGCTTCAATGGACAGCCCAAAAGGCATTTCAAGAGCCCTTCTTTGGAACCCACCAATGGGTACGGGTAGGAAGCCACAACAAGGCCTCATTTATAAATGCAGGGGGATCTTGCCTGTGTCCCAGACTGGTCCGGGGATCTGAGGCCCTTCCCGAGAAAATCTCGGTGCCGGCGTGAAGGGCCAGAGATCCCTTGGAGCCACGGGAAAGCAGGCACAGAGTCCCTCCTGCAGGGCCAATTTTGCTGCCTGAAAACAGCTCTTCAAAGAAACTTCTAAGACTCAGTTGGTGAGGTTTAGAAGCCAGGCATTCCTACACACTATGAGATATTTTAAAAGCTTACTGAGTGAAAAAACATCAAGCTTTTATCAGTGACATCTGATCTCAAACAGACAGCTCCTTTCAGTACAAAATTATTTTCATGGAATCATTTAAGAGGAAGTGCCCAGGAACCCCAGACTGTGCTTTCCAGAACAGAAAATAAACAGAGGGAAGGAGCTTTGCACGAGTGTAACATACTCCAGAACACACCTGACTTTAGTTTTACTCTTGATGTTCAAATATAGCACAAGACAAAAACTCCAGCAGGAGAGCTGGCACATTACCCATGGTACCCTGAAAGTCCACCTTAAGAGAGCTGGAGAAAAATCGCAGTTGTGCCAGTCCCTTTTGCCTGCAGATGCCTGGGGATCCTCTCCATCCACCTCATGCTCTCCCAACAGCAGAAAGGGTGACCTCGGGGACATGGTGGCACTCCACATCCTGCTGAGAGAGCAAGGAAACCTTTAGCAGAAAGGGGAGTTGGAATCTAAAACTTCCTTTCCTGGGAGCTTTGTGAAGCCTGCAACCAAGAGGGGGGAAATTTGCATCTCCTTTGGTGCAGGTGTCAACAGAGGCCAACAGAGCTTGCACCTTTTTCAGACAACTGTGCCCCTTTTGGCTCCCTGGCAGCTCCAATGGCACCAGAACCCCCTTCCAGCACACACACGGGTGTCACACACAGCCACCCACACACCTTTGCTCCAGCCCACACGTGGCCAACATTTCCTCACCCTGCACATCCCAAGGGCAGTAGTTTGGCTAGAGAGCACAGCAACCCCCCTGTCCTCACAAACTGCCTCCCTGCAAAAAAAGGAATCATTTCTCCTGGACACTTCGCCCACAGTCAAGGGCTTTTCAAATGTGCTCAGGGTCCCTCCCGGCTTCTGCCTGTCCTTGCATTTCAAGGCATGGGCATGTTTCAGCAGCAGAACCCAGCTCCTCACCGGCAGTATAAGCCCTGCTCTTACCTGGACAGACTCCCGGGCTCGGCACAGCTGTGGCTCATGGAGCAGCTTCCCAAGGCCCTTCTCTCTCCCTCACACACAACTGGCCCCACCCGCCCCGCCGGCCCTTTATACCGCGGGCCGGCAGCGCTGCCCAATCAGCATCGAGCGCCGCCGCCCAATCCCAGCCCGCCGGTCCCCGCGGCCCCGCCCCGCCCGCTCCGCTCAGGGAGATCGGGAACTGGGGACAGGAACCTGCTGCTGGGGGAGACACCCTGGACATGGAATTGCACACGGGCACCTGAAGCCCAGGCGATTTGCTTGCCTTGGCAAGGCCCTGTGTTGCTCCCAGGCACAGGAAATCTCTGTTTCCCTGCCCAGCCCTGGAGACAGGTGGCCCCTAAAATCCCCGGCAATCAGGAAGCACAGGCTGCAGGAGCTGGCAGGACCCAGTGGCCGTGTGTGCCGTGTGACACCGTGTCCTGCAGCCCCACGGACCTGCACAGCAGGGACAGGTCCTGGCAGCGTTTCAGTGCCGAGGCCAAAGCTGAGGCTCAGGGACAGCTGGGGCACGTGGCAGCTCTGGGAATCTCTGCCATGGATGTCTGGGCATTCCAGGACTGCCTGCTGGGCAAAGGAGCTTCTCTGCAGACTGTGGAACCAACAGGTCTCATGGACTGTAAGAAGCCAGAACTGCTGCAGGACTGTAGAGGAATCTGGGTCAGAAGAGACAGTCCAAGGTCTCTAAGTCTGACCTCCTGCTCAGGCCACAGTCACCAATGGGATCGGACCGGGCTGCTCAGGGAGGGATCCAGTCATGTTTTGAACCATTCCACGGATGGGGATACAACAACCTCCCCAGGCAACCCATTCCATGAGCGACTGCCCTGACAAAATACCTTCCCCTCCTATGCGGTTGGAAGCAACAGCTGGGCTGGCAGGAGCAGAACCTCCCTGCTGGGCCATTCCCCAGCAGCCCAAATGCCCTGTCCAGGGCTTGGTGCGGAGGCCTGGGCGGCTCGTTCCTCCAGCTGGGCATTTTAGGAGCTGCCCTTGCCCCGTCCCTGCCAAGTCCCTCTGGCAGTGGTGCAGCTCCTCAGCTGGAGTGCCTCTGAGGGACCCCCGGCCACGTTTCCCAGCAGCTGAAGGAAGGGAGGGTCACCCCCCAAGCTGGGCTGCCTTTTCCCCACCTTTACACTGCAGTGACAAGAGCTGCACTTTCCCAGGGAACGGGGTAATGCCAGGGGAGAGCAGCAGGCAGGAACCCCCTTCTTTTCTGCAGGCCAATGACCAACTGTGTGTGAAGGGACAGCGACTCTGGTACCAACTTCACCTCCCACTTCTTGTCACAGATCAATCTGAGGCACTTGTCAGGTCAATATCTGCCCTTTTCAGGAGCACCAGGCTCGTGTTCAGTGTCATTGTAGCCCACGAATCCCTCTAGGTTTTTAAATCAGCCTCTCTGTCCTGATTCTTCTAGTGAAGAATTAGCATTTAACGAGAGATACAAATTATCCTGAGAGCGTCTATGTTACAAGCTCAGTTTGGCAGTGTTGCTATCCTGGAAAGTGTGAGACAGGGACTGTCAGTTCTCCTTATGCTGCTCTTAAACACCATCCCTACATTGCCAGGAGAACTCTGGAGGGAGAGACAGAGAGTTTAAAACATGAAACCTTGGCATCGCAATTGTTCTTTCTAAGGATGTGTTTCTATCTGATACAGTTGTTGGGGCGATTACTCTGGAGAGTGTTTTGTACCTCAGGCAGTAAGTCTGATGGATCAGCCTCCTCGTGAGCAGGAACCAGCACGTTCCCCAAAGGAATGTTCTGTCAGACTCTGTCAAACACAGCACGGAGGTGAGCAGGAGTGGTGCTTGTGCACGGCTGAAGTGAAGCTCCCTTGGATTCGGACTGCTCTGGGAGATCTTTGTTGAGATGGGTATTTCTGCACAGCTTCTTGTGCCATGTTGAATTTAGAGATGAGCTGATAAAGGCAGTGACACTGTTCTGTCATCACTGAGCTTTTGAGGATTTCCAACCCCTTACTCTTAAGTCCAGGGGCTCGTTGCCGGGGGTCCGTGCTCGGGGGTTTGTTCCCGGGGCTCGTTGCCGGGTCCCGCCCGTGCCCGCGGCAGGTCCTGGCCAGTGCCGCCTCTCGCCCGGCAGGCGGAGTGGGGGCCCCGCGGCGGGAGGACCGTGGTGGGATTGGGGCTGAGATCGGGACCGCTGCGGCCATAGCGGGGCTGGGACCCCCCCAGGGAACGGGACACGGTCCCGCTCGGGCCGGGGGAGCCGGGGCTGTGCCGCGGCACGGGAGAGCGGTGACCCCGGTGGGCACGGCCGGGACTGCAGCCCCGGGGCGCGACCCAAAAGCGGGGGATGGACCCCAAACCACGGCCGGGATGAGAGAGTGTGTCGTGGGTGGCCATAACCACTTGTCCCTCCCGCAGTCCTCGGCCCTGTCGCTCAAGTCCTGCGGTGCGGACTCGCCGTTCCCGGTAGCTGGAGAGGGCTCCCATCCCCGGGCAGCCCCAACGCCCCTAAATCCCGCAGCTCCTGCTCCCGATCCCGGGGTGCCGGCTCTCCTCATCCCGCCCCTGCCGCAGGTATCTGTACGAGTACGCCAGCAGCTACAGCCAGGTGCCCCTGCCTGTGCTCCTGGGCTCCACCAGGACCTTCCTCTCCATGGTCTCCACCTGCTGCATCTCCCCTGCACCCACCGCCTGCTTCCTGAAGGAGGTGAGACCCCTGGCACCAGTGGGCTCATCTCCATGCTGCTCCTTGGCAATCCAGGCGAACCAAGGACGCCTGCTTCCAAATTTCCAGCCACTCCCCCATACCACCACAGTGATCCTCAGATCTCAATTCAATCAGACAAGACTCGACACAGAAGGAGCGAAAATGGACATGAGCTCTCCCATAAATGCATAAAGCTACTTTAGTTTCAGTAGACATTTAATTTTGAAAAATAGAAATGCTAAAATATCTCATCATCTTTTGATTCCATAAAAGTCACAATAGAAAGCTTCATAAAACTGTAAAATACTATAATGTTATAAGGAATTTCATGGTTTACATTACTGGGAAAAAAAATCACTTGAATAAGATTTGAAATGTTTTCTGCTTTTTTCCTTTTTGTTCCACCATCCTGATCCACTTCATTTCATCCCAAGTTTTCATTCTCTCCTCCAAAGCAAATACAGACTTAGGAGAATTAAAAACAATAATAAAAGTAGCTGAAAGTGCTGTTGATTCAAAATCAAAATCCAAATACAAAGGCGTATCAGCAGGCCAGAGGCTGGTGGCCACCGTGTTCCCGGAGCTGGGACAAAGCTGGCTGTGGCTGGTGGCCGTCAGGGGTCCCACCGGGAGCTGGGACCTTGGATTTGTGAGGGGAAGGTCGTTGCTGACGGCCGACTCTGATCTCAGAGGGCTTTGGGTCAGCCTCCAAACCTATTCCCTGAAGCGCCCACCCAGGCTTTTCCTACGAAATACCCAATTTGGATTGAGCTGCTCCTCTTCAGGCCTTTTCCCACGTCTCTCCAGCCTTTTCAGAGCAGGTTTCAGCTGCGTTCCTGTGACATACAACACAGCTTTCATGGAAACGGAAGCAAAGACCCCTTGAGAGTGAGCGGGGGATGTACGGAGGTGACGGATCCTTCGTGGGAACAGATGCTCAAATTTGGCATTTAAGGTCTCAGCACCATCAGAAAATCCTCTCGACTTCACCAACAGGAACTTTGGTTTCACAAGGACCAAGCGGCAGGACATGCCCTTCCTCTGCAGTGGGGTTGTCTCCAACAGGGAATTCACCTGGACAGCCCGGGGATTCTTTCTTCTTATTATAATTTTTGGACGAAGCTTTTAGCGTGTTCCCTCATGTCCTGGTGAAACCCAGTTTCCCAAAGGCTTGTTTAGATGCACACACCAGTAGAAACACGCTACAGAGAGAAAATCCTCCCCTGAGGTGATTGCTCACTTGGTGCCACCCCAAAATCCTGGGATGCCCGTGCCTGGCCTGCTTGGTCCTGCTGCATTGCCGGGTCTGGGGCTGAGAAGCTGAGTAGCCAAGATTTCGGGTAAATTCCACAGATGATGGTGTGGGATGCAGGAGGACGCGGATCACATCCCGTCTCCTTCACAGCAAAGATTACTCATAAAAAATAAAACCCATAAAACCAACACAACCCTAAAACAGCCAGATGCTTCGGAGCAGAAGGTGTTAATGGAACCGATCCAGCCCTGCGCCACGTCCTGGAGATTGTGGTGTGGTGGGTTTGTTTTTCTGTAAAAATCACATTATATATGGTACAATACATTTTTTACAGAAAGCCTGGCATCTAGAAATAAGAGGTAGAACTTTTAGATACTTCTGTATCTAAAACCCACAGAGCAATGCTCCGTGTTGCCCAAGGCCTCTCTATGCCACCAAAAGGAAAGGGACTTGGGTCCCAGCTCTTAAACTCTAAGGATAATTTAAGGATTTATCATCTAGGGGTTTAGGTCCTACTCCCAGGAATTACCAGTCTGGCAGCAGCACTAATTTATTACTCTGATTTGTATTTCTCCCCTCCCAACTCACAACAAAACAGTATAGGACACCCTTAGTATATTAAAAAGTCAGCCCAAAGGCAAAAAAGCCAAGGTCAGCTGTGATTCCTCACTTAAAAGAGGAAAATGTAAAGTGGGAATGACTGAAAATAAAGATTACAATCAGCATTTACGGATATTAACATGAGAAATTAAAACCAAGAGAAGAGCACAAAAGCAAATCATCGAAGAAGGGAAATAAGTTAATGACCAACTGATCCCTGCCTGGGCAGCTTAATGACACAAATAATTAATTACTCTGTTAAGTGCTGATTTTTTTTGCAACTGCTTGGCACCTAAGGAAACAAACAGTGACAGGACAGCGCTGCAAATCCAGAACAACAGACTCAGAGGAAAAAAATAAATCCCACCATCAGCAGGTTAACACCAAGGGGGAGGGGAGGGGAGGGGAGAGGAGAGGTTCGGAGAGGTTCGGAGAGGAGAGGTTCGGAGAGGTTCGGAGAGGAGAGGAGAAGAGAGGAGAGGAGAGGAGAGCAGAGCAGAGCAGAGGAGAGCAGAGGAGAGCAGAGAGTGGGTGGCCAGGAGACCTGTCAGGAGCTGGAGAAAAGCACTTAAGCTGGAGGCACCAGAAGGAACAACATTGATTTTGTAACCAGCAAAGGAAAAAAAACCCAAAACAAAAAGCTCACAAAAGCAAAATCTGTCATAAAGCAGAGGCCTGGAAATTAAAAAAGAGAGGAAAAAAAAGAGAACAAGAAAAAGTACTTCTCAAGTAAAAGGAAAGATTAAAAAATTTAAAAAAATCACTCTAAATATATAGATATATATTTGTAGTGCAAGTCAGAGTCAAGCAGGCATGCGAGAGGTTAGTTCTACTCACTGTCGGCGGGTTTGCTATCACTTAGGAAAGGCTCCATGATGTCCATTGGTATTTTAATCCTTGGGACTTTTTCTGAGTAGGGGCAGTCAGACTGTGAAAGAAACGTGTAAAAGCTCTTAGAACGTTCCCACTGCTCTCTCTCTTATCGTCTTCCACACATTAAAATTATCCTTCACATAGTTTCTGTAGGAACGGGGAAAAGAAAAGAAGGAAAAAGAGAAAAGCATTGTCCAGCTTAGTTTTAGTTGCCTGGTGGATTCCACTGGTTCCCCACTGCACCCCACTTCCCCTTGTTCTTCACACTCCAAAAGTAAAACAGACTGAAAGGATAATCTTGTGGAATTGTAAATTAACACAGATCTTCCCCTTTCCCACCCCACCAGCTTTTAAGACACCATCCCATTCTGCTTGGAGTCGGCTGCAGGAAATACAGACAGAAAACGGATCTGTAGGCAGACATAGCAGGGCACTGGCTGCTGGGAAAGCTCATCCAAACCCTTTATCCTGCCGGCATTTCTGTAAAACCCCTTAGTTGTTCCCAGTTGCTCTATGAGGGCAGAGGTTCCGTATGCTGGGCTGGTTCAGCAACTCCTCTTTAATTGGGGTAAAACCCAGCCTCAGTTACACCTCTAGTTCATCAATTCCAGGACCCTTGGAGGGATTCAGGATCCCTGGCCTGGCAGGACAAACAGCAACCAGGTCAGGAAGAGGCAAAGGGAAAAGCTGGGGTACCAGGAGGGCTTACACCCCACTGCCTTCTGTCACCCACCTGCTTATGCTTAGCAGACGGGACTTGGAATTATTCTGCTTTGTTAAAAATAAAGGAAACTTCTCATAGCCAAGGAAAGGCTGATATTGCCTAACTTGGCAAAGGCAGGAAGGTGGGATTTGCAAGAAACATTGGGACAGCAGCCCTGTGCCCCAGGACAGAAAGCCTGATGAGCTTTGGCTTTCAGGTGCAGTGTGTGGCGCAGCCTGGGCACTCTGTGCGGAGTAAGTGGTCTGTTTCCTGCTATTCGAGCAAGCCACATCAGCTCATCTGCACCTAAGGACCTTGTGAGGTAACCAGGAGACGAGTTGAGGTTCTTCCTCGGAGATTTTTACTTCATGGAGGAGCTCCTTTCAGTTCAGCGCAGGTGAACGGAGCTGCACTGCAAGCTCTAATCATCTCATCATTGACTGGAGCTGAGGGCGTTTGTGGGGGATTTAAACTGCAGGGAGAAACTGCTCCCAGCTCAGCCCGGCTCAGCCCGGCTCAGCCCAGCTGCCTTGCGAGACCTAATCAGCTGACCAGGGGGTGGAGTCCAGGTGGTTTCTGGGGGATAGAAATTGGAGCAGGAGAAGAGGGGTGTGGCCTGTTCGTAAGGCATGGCGCTTTGAACAGCGGGTCGTCCAGGCAGAGGGAGTAAAAGAGAAGAACCGCTCTCCTTCCCAGCTGTCTTTGGTGGCCTATGAGGTAGGTCTGCGGCTAAGGGTTTTTCTGGAATAGGACTGGGAGTTTAAGTGGAGCACTTCATCAATAGACGGGGTGCAGTTCAATAATGGAAAGAAAAGCTTTACCGTGTGTCTCTCAAGTTCAGCTAATGGCCCACTTTTGGTATAAGGTGGGCAGCCAGGGCTTTCTGTGCTGGCACCTTTTCCCTGCGAGAATCCTCATTTGGATCGGGTTTGGGGGGGGTGTTACAATCTGCTAAAATATTGCAGAAAGAATTTTTATATTCGAATGTTCCCTTGAGCAAAATTAAAACTCATACGAGTTAACTGTTGATGCCAAAACTGCTTTTATTAATTGCTAAGAGATGCAAAGAGAAAGAGGAAAAAATAAGAAAAGGTTAGACAATGCTAAGATTACTTTTTAGAAGCACAGAAAAAGATTACCACCGAAAAACTACCTATTCGTCCGAGCTGACTTGTGGAGTGGGGGGGGGGAGAGGGAGAGAAAGAAGCAGCTTTCGCCTTTTTTTTTTCTCTCTGGCTCCACCGCCTTTCGGTGTGATGTTATCTCTTTAGCTGCAGGGGGTCTGGAATGCAGCCGGGATGTGGCTTCTCCGCAGCTCACGCCGTCACTCACCCCGGCCCAGTCTCAGGCTTGTGCAGAGGTCTCGGTCCTGCCGTACCTCTCAGAAATGGGGTTAGGGTGGAAAACTCACGCAGGGTAGCACGGAGGGTCCCGGTGCAATTCCGGAGGGCAGAGGTTCAGTCTCTGGTGACGGGCAGGCAGTTTTACGGCGGCGGAAGAAAAGAAAAGGTGAGGGCGAGGCGGAGACAAGATTTTTCAGCTGGTATAGCCAAAATCTCTTGCTCACTCCTCTTTCCCTGGTTTTCCCAAATTTCTCTTCAGCTTTTATAGTGTTCAAGGAGGTAGCCTGTGGTGTTTTGGCACCTAGCCCTGTTCAGATGTTGGCAGAGATAGGATAAGGCTGGACAATACCAGGATCCTTTGGCAGGAAAACTCCCGTGGGAAGCCTCTGGTGAGAAGTTCTGGTGAAAAACTGCCACAGGAGTTTTGGTAGGAAGTTTTTGACAGGCAGAAACACTGGCGAAACATCATTTTTGGCATCTGTATGGTATCTGTCTGTTCCACTCCAGCCCGTGGTTCGACCTTGTTTCTCGGCACATCGAGGTAGTTTTCTTCGGTGGTGGTAATGCGAATCTAGCGAACAGAGGGGGAGAAGGAAACAAGCAAGGGGTTTATCATGCATTTAACCAGGCCAATGCCGGTAATCAGGAACAAAATTCCAATGACAATTGTTATTCCAATTTGTGCTATCCGCTTTCCCCATCCCGTAAGTCCAAAAGACTCTAGGATGTTGGTAAGGCATGTTCCATCTAACACTTCTGGTGGTTGCATTGCATAAAACCAATTTCTAGTGTGGTTACTTATTTCTCTCATTGTTATTCGTGCCTCTTCAGTAGAGGTTGAAGCATTATAAATTGTTACACAGCATTCAGTTTCTGATAAATTTAACATTCCACAAACACCTTGTTCTTTTAACAGTAACATATCTAATGCTAATCTGTTTTGCAATGTCATCTTAGTAGTTTGCTGGACTTGAGTGTTTAATTCTCCAAATGCATGTTGTGTCCAATTGCTTAAAACACTTAATTGCCAGGTAATATCTTCTAATACAAATTGGTGTCTTTTTAAGGTGACATAGGGGGTAAAGAAATTCTCAAGAAGAAGGGATGCTTTTTGCCCGGTGGTGTAATAATCTGGAAAATCAACTCCTTTAATTGCCCATTTTGGCCTTTGTGTTGCTTTTGGAGAGGGAATAACACTGCGATGGTGACGTTCTTTAGACACTTTAGTGAAAGTAAAGACACGTCTGGGGCAGAGAGAGGGAATTCCAGGTGCACACCTAAGTCCAGCATGCTGCTCTAATGACAAATGTGAATAAAACTTTCCATGGGAGCATCCCCAAGCCATTCCCAGAGGGGCTATATATTTTGCAGTTTTACAGTCAGTATTGTCTGCATGGTCAAGGATGGTGATTTTTGGTTTAGTATTTATTGGAGTACTGTGGATTGGGTAGTGGGTGTAGGGAACTCCACAGTGATTAAGGAGATATTTGTCGGTCGAGTTACAGGGTTCATCCTGATTTCTCCAGCCTTTTGAAGGGTATCTCCAACAAGTACACATATCTCTTATCAAAGTTCTAATTCTGAGTGAAAACCACGTTTCTGGAGGATTTCCTGGTCCTTCTTTGCATGTTATAACCTTTGAGCAATTGAATAAAGGACTTTCTTCTACCTGAGGCACGGTAAATTTGGGTTCTGTAAATTTGGATTTAAAAAATGCTTGTACAGACCATACCCACATTAAGTTTTTCCGGTTAATTGGAGTTATATTTGTCACATTAGGAAGTTGTACACACCAGGAAGGATTAAAAACTGTGTCCTATTTACTTTCGTATACATCTGGTGAGTATAATGGGTCAAAGAGTGGATCCCATGTGTAAATAAGGCAGGGTTGTCTAGCATTATATTCCTCAAAGGTTATTATTCCAGGTTTAAATTCACCTTTACTTGATGCAATAGATGGGTGAGGGGATTATTCCATTTGAGATAAGATGGTTATATTTACCTTTGGACGTATTGTTTTACAATATTTGGTGCGTGACATCCAGTCTTGAGTTATATTAGGAGGTGGGGTGTAAGTTTGGTAAAGACCATGCACTCTAGGGGTACCTTTCCAGAGTAGTTGGGCTCCGTTGGTCTTGCTGGTCCACTTTTCGGGTAGGGGTAATGGGGCTGTCACACTAGCCATGTTAAAAACAAAAGATAAATTCAAAGGTATCATAAAAAATCGCAATCCTTGTTCAGCAGACTCGGGTAAAGATACACATATGCCTTGATCGGTATGATTCCATATTTTTGCAAACCCTTTGACTAGTTCCCAGGCAAGGTTCCTCTGATTTTGATTTTTAACAGTCTGTTCTGCTGAGCACATGTACAAGGTAAATAACCATACAAACGTAACTAACACATTATAACTAGGGTTCCCAGCAAACTGAACCATAGTCCAAATCTGAGATTATTCATTCATAGTTCTGAATACTTTTCTCCGTGGGGTGGTTACCTGGAAAAGAAAAGAAAAAGGTCTGTCTGGCCCCTTTTAGGGCCCAGTATTAAAACGTAGGAACAATCCACCGAGAGCTTATTTTGTGTTCTTTGCCATAAGCATCTTTTGCTTTCCAGGTGTATGTGTTCAGTGGAGTGGTCAGTATCATTGCTACGGCTCCTACAGTAGGTAGTTCCACTAATACAGGTTGTCCAGGAAAGTGGGAGGGTTTCTGATTATTCTCAGGTTTTGATGTTGCTGGTATCAGAGAGGGAGGCTGTGGATAAAAAGCTGTAAGTCTGGGACAGCCATTCACTCCCCATCTGTCATTTACCATTTTTACAGCATCCCATAGTCGGTTAGTCCAGTTGGATTTCTGAGGTTTCAGAAATCGTTTAAGCAGGCCATTTGTTCTTTCCATTAGGCCATTTGCTTGTGGATAATATGGTGTGTGAGATATCCACTGGATTCCTTCTTCTTTGGCCCACTCTTGGACGATGGCAGCTGTGAAGTGTGACCCGTTATCTGATTGAATAGATACAGGTTTTGGGAAAAAACTGAACCACATTTGAAGAGCTTCTAGAGTGTTTGTACTGGTTGCTCGAGGGAAAGCTTCTGCTTGCACTAATCCTGACCCGACTTCCACTCCCACTAACACATCCTGTTTTCCCTCAGACTTTGGGAAGGGTCCAATATAGTCTCTCTGCCATGTGTCCCACAGCCCTTTTCTGTCTCTGATATGTAGCGGGGGTTGTTCTAAAGGGTGACGCTCGAGTCGGGTTCTGCACTGTTCACATGAGGATATGCAGGAGCGGCACATCTCTCGAGAGATGTAACTCGAGAGATGCAAAGAGAAAGAGGAAGATGCAAAGAGAAAGAGGAAAAAAATAAGAAAAGGTTAGACAATGCTAAGATTACTTTTTAGAAGCACAGAAAAAGATTACCACCGAAAAACTACCTATTCGTCCGAGCTGACTTGTGGAGTGTGGGGGGGGGAGAGGGAGAGAAAGAAGCAGCTTTCGCCTTTTTTTTTTCTCTCTGGCTCCACCGCCTTTGGGTGTGATGTTATCTCTTTAGCTGCAGGGGGTCTGGAATGCAGCCGGGATGTGGCTTCTCCGCAGCTCACGCCGTCACTCACCCCGGCCCAGTCTCAGGCTTGTGCAGAGGTCTCGGTCCTGCCGTACCTCTCAGAAATGGGGTTAGGGTGGAAAACTCACGGAGGGGGCAGAGGTTCAGTCTCTGGTGACGGGCAGGCAGTTTTACGGCGGCGGAAGAAAAGAAAAGGTGAGGGCGAGGCGGAGACAAGATTTTTCAGCTGGTATAGCCAAAATCTCTTGCTCACTCCTCTTTCCCTGGTTTTCCCAAATTTCTCTTCAGCGTTTATAGTGTTCAAGGAGGTAGCCTGTGGTGTTTTGGCACCTAGCCCTGTTCAGATGTTGGCAGAGATAGGATAAGGCTGGACAATACCAGGATCCTTTGGCAGGAAAACTCCCGTGGGAAGCCTCTGGTGAGAAGTTCTGTGAAAAACTGCCACAGGAGTTTTGGTAGGAAGTTTTTGACAGGCAGAAACACTGGCGAAACATCATTTTTGGCATTTGAATGTTATCTGTCTGTTACAGGGGACAGCAGCCCTGTTTCCCGGGACAGAAAGCTTGTGAGGTTTGGCTTTCAGGTGCAGTGTGTGGCGCAGCCTGGGCACTCGGTGGGCAGCCAGGCGTTTCTGTGCTGGCACCTTTTATTCGAGGAATTCTCATTGGATCAGGTTGGGGGGTGGGTCGGGCCCGTATGGCGGGCGGGGCTGGACCAGTGGGACAGCAGCCGGTTTTCCCGGGACTCACGCTTGTGAGGTGTGGCTTTGAGGTTTGCAGTGTGTGGCGCCAGCCTGGGCACTCGGTGGGCAGCCAGGTCTTTCTGTGCTGGCACCTTTTGCCTGCAAGAAATCCTCATTTGGATCGGGTTTGGGGGGGGCGGGCCAGTAATGGCGGGGCGGGTCTGAGCAGTGGACAGCAACCCTGTTTCCCGGGACAGAAAGGTTGTGAGGTTTGGCTTTCAGGTGAAGTGTGTGGCGCAGCCTGGGCACTCGGTGGGCAGCCAGGGCTTTCTGTGCTGGCACCTTTTTTCTTGGAGGAATTCTCATTTGGATCGGGTTTTGGGGGTGGGCAGGCCATTAATGGCGGGGCGGGTCTGACCAGGAGACAGCAACCCTGTTTCCCGGGACAGAAAGCTTGTGAGGTTTGGCTTTCCGGTGCAGT
>NW_024105168.1:51060-55501 GCF_003945595.2 Pipra filicauda | reverse complement strand
GACCGGGAGGGTCCCCGGGGGAGGCGACACCGGGATCGAGCTTCGGCCCCGGGAAAGGAGGAGCTCCCGAGAGCCCCGGCTTGGTCCTCGGGCTTGGCCAAGAGCCCTCCCCACTGTTCCCGATCCCCTCCCGGTTTCCCGGACTGGCTGCAGACCGACACTGCTCCCCGCCGGTTAACGGGAAGGCAGAACCTCCTCATCCCGGGAGAAACCGGCCTCCAAAGGAGTTGGGGGAAGCAAAGGGCTGGGCCTTTGGCCAGAGCCTGAAATCTAAGCCAGACCCAAAAACGGACCTAAACCCGTTCCCAAACCCTTGGCAGGGGGAGGGTCGCCGAGGGTAGAGGTGCTGGAGGGAGAGGCCAGCACTGAATCTTCCTAAAAACAAGCCCATGTGGAACAAGTTTCCCAAAAACCATCCATTTATTGAAGGTGGGAGAGTAAAAGTCTAAGAAGGAAGGAAATGGGGTTTTCCCAAACATTCAACCCAAACCCTGGTAGGTCCCTGGGCTGTGTAAAAGCTGCTTCCAGCTTGGCTGTGAACAGCCACATGCCAGTGGGATTCCCTGGAAGAGCTGCCCTAGGCACAGTGATTCTGCATCCTCATCCCACTGGGAATGCACCATAATCCTGTTCCCGATCACCCCGACAGCCAAGTCCTCCAACACAGCCCTAAACCCAGCTCTGCACACACCAGCCTTGGGCTGCAGGAGGGGAATAAGGGACAGAGACACCATTCCCAAATCAGAGCAGGTTTAGGAGCGAGGAAACAGGACCATGGCAGGGAGAGCAGCTCCTGTCACCTGGAATTCCCTTAGCCCCCCACATCCCCCCTTCCCCCAAAAACTCCTAAATCCACATCCAATCTCCAACAGCTCAAGTAGAGCCTCCACCACCAAGTCCCCCCCCAAATCCTCCCCGGGCTCCACTGCAGCCCCACGGAATTAAAAGGACCAAAACCACTAAGATATAAGTTAATGCTTAAATTATTTGTAAAACATCTTAAATTTTCTGTGACATATTTTAAATACCCCCCACGTTCCCCAGAGGGGGGGGCAAAGCCCAACACTAACTGGGAGCCTATGGGGGGAAAGGGAAGGAATAGAGAAAGGGTTCCTTATCCTTTCACAGCTTTTTAACAACTAAATATCAATAATAAAAGTTATATTATAATAAAATAAGTTCTTCGTGAGGCAGTGGAGATCAAAAAGCCCTTTCTCAAGCCCCGCGGGTTCGGGCTCGGGCTCTGGACTCAGTAGTAAAAAGGGGAGGGGGGGGTTTACTTGGGGAGGGGGGGCAGCGGGGGGGGCGGTTCCGAGGGCAGGGGGGGCGGTCGGGGCTTGTCCGTGTTGGCGGCAGCTCGGGAGCCGCTGGAAGCCCGGGGGTTCAGGAGCTCGTACGAGTGGAATTCGAAGGCGGGGGGCTGGGTGGGCTGCATGCCCTGCGCGCTCAGCAGCGAGTGCAGCATGTTCACCGTGTCCTGATAGTCACTGGCCTGGCTGGCGTTGTGCCCGTTGGCCCCCGAGGGCCCCTTGTCCGATTTGTGGGCGCCCCGCTGGGCTTTGCCGGGCTGGGATAAATCCGAGCTGTGCCCGGGCAGGTGGGAGGCCCCGGGGAGGTGGGAGTACGGGAACGGCACCGCGGGGCCTTTGGAGGCTTTGGCCGCCTTGGGCTGGTGCTCGTGGGGAGCGGCCGAGGGCTCCTCGGGCAGGGGTCTCTTGCGGGTGGGGGCGAGGGGCCCGTAGCCCTTGTGGGGGGCGGCGGCGCCGGGCTGGGCGCCGTGCTTGGAGTCCCCCGGGCGCTTGGCCGCGGTGCTGGGGCCGGCGCCGAGCTGGGCGTGCAAGTGTTTGTGCGAGTGGTGGTTGTGGTGGTGGTGGTGGTGGTTGGACGAGTGGCCCTTGTGCTTCTCCTTGTACTCCCGGCTCTTCCCGCCCTCGTCCGCGGGGCCGTGCCTGTCTCCGGGGCCCGGCACCTTGATCCGCATCTTGATCTCCTCCTGCTTGGAGGGGATGGGCCTCTCCCCGCCTGCCCCCGCCGCCTGGATCCTCATCTTGAGGGCTTTGTCGCCCTTGTCGGCGCCGGGCGGGCGCTCGGGGTTGTCCGAGCCCGCGATGGGGATTTTCAGGATGATCGGGGAGGGGTTGCTGTCCTGCTGCCCTTCCCTCTCCCGCTGCTGCTGCACCAGCAGGTTCTGGGCGGCGTAGGCGTACTGGGAGCGCACGTTGGCCTCCATGTTCTCCAGCTGCCGCTTCTGCGCCGCCAGCTCCTCGGCGTGTTTGGCCCGGTACTCCTTGAGGGACACCTTGGCCGACGGCGCGTTCTTGGTGCCCTGCTTTGGGTAGGCGGCACCGTCCTGCTGGGGGTGCTCGGCGGCGGCCGAGGAGCTCTCGCTAGTCCTGTGGATGTCCAGCTTGGCCGGGGGATGCCAGTGATCCGCCTGGGAAGGGTCGGCGGCGCTCGGCTCGCCGGGGGAATCGGCCGCGGGCGGCAGCGCCGGCCCCGCGCCGGCCGTGGAGGACGTGGACATGCTCATGAGCCCGGCGATGTTCATGTCCGAGCTGTTGTTCCTGGAGATCATGTTGAGGATGGTCTGCTCCGACAGGTTCTCGTCGTCGCCGTGGTCGTCGGTCTTGGACTTTCTGGCTGCTTGAGAGGCCTGGAATTGAAAGACCAACCGGGTGTTTACTCTGGGGTGTCACTGGAGCTCGTCAGTACAGACAGATTTTGCCCCCATCCCTCTTTGTGGGAAGATTCCCAAGCCCTGGAAGCCAGGCTGCTACTGCAGCTGGAAAACCAAAGTCTCTCCAGAGTTAATTCAGTACAGCCAAACTCGAGCACCACTCCCAGCATTCAGATTCCACACACACTCCCTTCCCAGACACTGTCCTGCACTGTCATTCCCAAAGGAATCACAGAGAATGTCCAAAGTTTCTTACCCGCCAGTTCCGGATCCGTTTAAGCCGACTGGGAGTTTTCTCAAGGATCTGCAGGAATTCATGGGTCAGTTCTGCAGAGGAGACACAAACCCGAGCGGGAGGGTCAGAGCAGCCCTGGTCCCTCAGGACAACCCCCTCTTCTGATGGATGGAGCTACTGGTGGGATGGAGCTGCTCCGGGAGGGGAACTCTGAGAACTGGAACCACTGACACATTTAAACTCATCTCTCTGTGGTGCTACAGAAGCTGCTGCTGCCCTGGAAACCTCGGCAAGCCCTGAAATCCTGGAGCCCGTGAGGTGGTGTTGGAACATCAGACCCAGGACCAAAGATGCCAAAATAATTTAAGAGCCTTTTTTTTCTTTTCTCTTTTTTTTTTTGGAGGGGGGAAAACCTCGCTCCCAAACTTACCATCTAAGAGCTCCAGAGTTACAGTGCCATCAACGTATTCCCACCAGTGCTTCCCGTCCGTGGAGACTGGGATCTCCCAGTTGGACCACTTACAGGCCAGGTGGATACAGACGCAGGCCACAACGGGCGGGGTGTACTGCAGGCTGAAGGTGGTCAGGTGCAGGCTGACGTCACCGGGAGAGAAAACAGAAAGCCATCAACTCCCACGCCTGAGCCGCAGCATCCACGCGGGACACGGGGGGGAATGTGGGGGTGGCCCTCGGGACCTCCCCGGAACGACCCCCGGGCACAGCCGGATCCGGCCCGGCTCCACCGCCCGGGGGGGGTTTCTGCACCGCTGGGCTTGGCCGGCCCTGCTCTGCTCCAGGAAATTTTGGGATCTCCTCCACCGGTTTGTTTGTTCATCCCTGTTTTGCTACAGGAAATTTGGGATCTCCAAGGAAGAGGAAAGTCGGTGGGGACCTGCCGGCCCCACCTCTGCTCTGAGGAGAAACTTCCAAGCACAACTCCTGGATGGCACTGAAGGAGCAAACTGGCCCTTTTTTTAGCTTTAGGAAGGCTCTGCTCTTTCCCAAAGGATTTTCAGGAATACACACTCAATGCTGGAGTGACCCAGGAGCACCTGAGCCAGGTCACCTACCAAGTGTTTTCACTAATAAATGAATTTCCCACTCAGTGCTGGGAAGTGTGGGCAGCACTGGGAAAGCAAGAACCAAGGGACTAAAAGGATCCTGCTCTCCCTGCAGGAACACCAGAGCTTTAGGAAACATGGAAGCAAAAGTCTGAGTGTGGGATCTGCCCACACACGAACGGGCCCTTCGGGAAAAGGAGCCCCTGAGCACCCACGAGGCCCCATCCCCTCACCACCTTATTGAACGTTTTTCCACCAGTGAAAGGTGGAGAGGCAGAAACACGGAATCTACAGCCAAAAATCCTGAGGTTTCATGGATCCTGGGCTTATCCAGAAGAAGCAGGAAATTCAGAGCCTTGGCAGAGTGCACTTAAGGTGCACAAAGAGCCTCAACTCTGCCCCATAACGATGCCAGAAGGAAATCCAAGTGGAACACACGGATAAATCCAGTTTATCCCTAAGGCATCT
>NW_024105168.1:43560-46060 GCF_003945595.2 Pipra filicauda | reverse complement strand
GTCTCTCCCGACCCTCCCGTCTCCCCCCACTCTGCGCCCTCCCCGCCCCGCCCCGCTCCCCCCCACACCCCGCGGCCTAGCGCGGCCTAGAGCGCGGGCCCGGATGGATACACGTTGAGGCGCTGCCCCATGTCCTGCAGCAGGTTGGCCGCCTGCTGGCGGTACGAGAGCTCCTTGTCCGGGTCGAGCCCGGCGCGGCGGGAGGGGCTGCGCTCCAGCTGCTCGCGGCTGAAGTACCAGCGGCGCCCGGGCCCGGCGCCGCCGCCGCCGCCGCCCGCCGAGGCCTCCATGGCGGCTCTGCGCCCGCGCGGGGGACGCGGCGGCGTGCGCACGCAACGCGGTGACGTCACAGCGCCGGAGGGGCGGAGCGGGAGCGGCCGTTGGGGAGCGCGCGTGTTCCGGGGGGAGGGGGCGGGGCTTGATGGTGGGCACGCCCACCCCCCTGTGGGGCTACGGCCGTGGACGGACAGGCCACGCCCACACCGGAAGCCCGAGGGGGCTCCGGTTTTAGGGGGGGTCTCGCAGCCCCCCCCCAACAGCTTCTCACCGCCCCCTTACCGGCACCCTTGTGTGTCACCCCTCCGGGACTACGGGACCCCTTCCTTACCAGGACCCCCTAGCACTGGGACCCCCGTGTTCCCACCCGCGGGACACCGGGACCCGCCTCTCAGATCCCTGATATGACCCCCACCCCAGGACATGGGGACCCCCCCCAACTCCGATTTTACCGCCTGTGCCCCCCCCACCAGCCTCTCAGCCCCCCTTTACCCGGACTCCCCCTCACTGGGACCCCCGTGTGTCCCCCCCTTGACCCCACAGACCAGGCCACAGCTCGTATCCAAAGTGTTTTATATATAATTTATCTGTACACACGAAGGACAAAGTACCTCAGGTCTGCGCTGGGATGAGGGGGCGACGCTGCCCCCCACACACCCTTCCCCCCGGGCTGAGCCCCCCACCCCCCCGCCCTCAAAACCGCTTCAAAAAAAAAAAAAAAAAAAAAAAAAAACAAACCGGAAAAAAAATTAAAATTAAAAGAAAAAAAAAAAAAAGTCACTTCATTAGTTTTTTTGCATTTAAAAGGAGGAAGGGGGCTGCCCCCCCCTCCTCCTCCCCGCTGCAGCCCCCCCCAGAGGGAGCTGGGACCCCCGGGGGGGTGGGGGGGCTGCGGAGGTGCTGGGCCTGCGACCCTCCCAACCCCCCCCCCCGCAGGCGGCACTTCAATTTGGCACATGGAGGGGGCTGGGGACACCCCCACCCTCAACCCCCCCCCAAAACCTTCCCTTGGGGGGGCCCCATCTCCCCTCTTTGGCACATGGAGGGGTTTCGGCAAAGGAAGGGGGGGGGTGGGTTCACCCTGCCCTGACCCCCCCACCACCAAAATAAAACACCCCGGTGCAGGCCTGGGAAACACCCCCCCAAAACACCACCTTGGGGTGGGGGGGGAGCACAGAGGGGTCTCACCGCCCCCCCCTCCAACCACCTCCCTTGTGTCCGTTTCTCCCTTTTTTTTTCTTTTTTTTTTTTTTTAATACGTGGATTTGGGGATTTTTCTCTTTTTTTTCCCTCGCCTGGCCCCAGCACAGGCTGAGGGAGCCCCCCGGAGGGGGGGGGGGGTTGAGGGGGGCACCATGAGGACCCCCCCTAACTGCCCCCAGGGCCGGCGTTGAGGAAGTAGGTGGTCATTTCCCCCTTGCCCTTGACCTTGACCAGCCCCCGGCACTCCAGCACGTAGCCCTTGGCCGCCAGCACCTGGTACAGGTCCGTTGTCACCTGGGGGGGGGACACGGGGGTGAGGGGGGGTGTGGGGGTCCCTGGGGGGTGGTCCTGTCCCCCTCCCACCCCCCCGGCTGACCTGGATGCGGTCGGGGACCCCCGTGCTGTCCATGCGGCTCGAGACGTTGACGGTGTTGCCCCAAATGTCGTACTGGGGCTTGCGAGCCCCGATGACCCCCGCGACCACCGGGCCCATGTTCAGGCCTGGGGGGCACACGGAGGAGGGTCAGGGAACACCCCCCACACACCCACGGGGATGGGGGGGGGTGGGATGGGAAAAGGGGGTGGGAAAAGGGAAAGGAGGGGTGAGAAGGGGAAGGAAGGGGCGAGGGGGGAAAGGAGGTGGGAAAAGGGGGAAAGGGGTGGGAAAAGGGGGAAAGGTGGGGTGAGAGGAGAAAAGAGGGTGGGAAAAGGGGCGAGGGGGGAAAAGAGGGTGGGAAAAGGGATGAGGGAGTGGGAAAAGGGGAAAAGTGGGGACGGGACAGGAAAAGGGGGTGGGAAAAGGGATGAGGGAGTGGGAAAAGGGGAAAAGTGGGGACGGGACAGGAAAAGGGGGTGGGAAAAAGGATGAGGGGATGAGAAAAGGGATAAAGGGGTGGGAAAAGGGGAAAAGGGGGGATGAGAAGGGAAAAGGGATGGGCAAAGGGAAAAGGGGGAGGGAAAAGGGCGAAGAGGGGAAGAGCCACCAGACACAAAGCCATGAACCACGGCCGGGGGGGGGGGG